>NW_007258950.1:155998-163075 GCF_000164805.1 Carlito syrichta | reverse complement strand
GGGCTCAGGCAATCCACTCACCTCAGCCTCCCAAAGGCACAGGATTACAGGCTGAGCCACCGAGCCTGGCTGTATGATTTCTTATACAATCACTTTTGAATGGTTCAATCTCTAATCTTAGGACACTTTATATCAAGCCAAGCTTGCTTAAAAATTTTTTATCTTGGCTAATTTCTATGGGTTGAGTTTTCTTAATTTTGGTCTTCTTCCAAGCCATTCAAGCACAATCAACTTATGGAACCACAGGAAGCGATCTTGCCCAAGAGATCAGATCCAGGAGGTACACCAGCTACAAGAATAAGTCACTGTGATGGCAGGCACAGAAGGGACTAAAAGAGTAGACGCTAAACCACTTCATTTTTATTATCTTATCAGGAGGTCAAAAATGTAAACTTCTGTGTACTATGATTTCCTCACAACAGGCATATACATTGCTCTGGCATTTCTTAAACCTGATTTTTCGAGACCACTGTTCCTTAACCGTGGTTCTACTCAAATTTTGGCCCAGAAAACTATTTATGGGGAGCTGTCCTGTGCGTTGTCGGATGCTATGAAGCATCTTTATCTTCTACCATTGGATGCCAGTAGCATACCCGTCCCATAGCTGCGATAGCTAAAAATGTCTCCTGATATTGCCCAATGTCCCTCCCTGGGGGGGAGGGGGAGGTTAGGTGTGAAATCACCTCCAGGTGATAGCTATGTTCTAGAATACTGGTTCTTAAACTTGGCTACATATTGGAAGCACCTGAGAAGTTTTTAAAAAAATACTGATGGCTGAGGCTCACCCTTGACTTAAATCATTTGGAGTAGGCCCTAGGCACCTGGATTTTTGAAAGCCAGGGATTCTAATGTGCAACCAAGTGTAGAAATCTCTGCCCTAGAGCATATCAATGACATCAAATAAGTCACTGAATCAATTTAACACAACTCAGAAATGTATTCTATCATGCCAAATTGGGGTCTTCCTTAAATTGGTATTAGAATCAACATGATTAGAGGACATTTAAAAAAGTGGAGGAAATGGAAAAAGGTCAACTATAGTTCTGATCTGCAAATTTATTTCCATTTTTGGTTGAACAGGAACTGGCACATAAAGATTTATGTGACCTTTAGCACTGCAACTAAAAACACTCCACAGTTTGGGAGATTTAGAAAAAAGCCTCACAAGTAGGAAAAAGAAAACTATTTCCTCACAGGATGAAAACGTCAACTCAACAATGAAGACAATGTTGGAGCTGCCATCTCTTTAATGGGTGCCATTCAACTGGCGTTAGAGGAATGCCAAGTTCATTAAAAATAATAAACAGGATGGGCTCAGTGGCTCATGCCTGTAATCCCAGAACTTGGGAGGCGGAGGTGAGAGGATTGCCTGAGTCTAGGGGTTCAAGACTAGCCTGGGCAACTTGGCAAGACCTCATCTCTACAATAAATAAAAACATTTGCTGGGTGTAGCGCCGCACGCCTGTAGTTTTGGCTGCTCGAAGCCTGAGGCAAAGGATCACCTGAGCCCAGCATGTAAAGGTTGTAGTGATGGTGATTGTGCCCCTGCACTCCAGGTAGGGGGGACAGAGTGAGACTCTGACTCAATAATAATAATGGTAATGATAATAATAAACCAACAATCTGTGGGCTGGGAAGGACCCACATAGGAATTGCAATCAAGCCTTCTCAGAGAGTGCCTAGGGGATTCATCCTCAGGTAGATGACCTTACCAGACACCTGCCAGGAGCTGACAGCAAAGCTTGACTCATGAACAGTCTGTGTGCTTCTCTCTTTCCTGATAAACCTCAGTGTTCTCTGCAGGTTTCCTCAGAGTGTTCAACAACACTGGGCCTGGTTCCAGTTTTTGCAGAGAATGGTATGGCATTGGTCCTGATGGCACTGTTCCCTTAAGAGCTAGTCTCTGGCTATGGTTTTCATATCAACTTTGTGCCTGCCTACTGGGTATGCCAGGATAGACTGTCTGTAGTTTCTTTAATTAGGGAAAAAGGAAGCAGACACACACATGACACACATGTAATAGGGATTCTTCTCCCATTTCAGGAACAAGAATCATTAGTACCTTGTATTAGGTGCTTAGGATGATAATACCATGCTTTACCAAGTGCTACTCATGCTTTAATCTCACTCACTCCTGACAGCTCTATAAAGTAGGGGTTATTAATGTCCCCAATTTATAGATAAGGTAATTGAGGCTTAGGTAGTTTAAGAAACTTACCCAAGGCAAAGTCGGAATTTGAACCCATTTCTTTCTGGCTCCAAAAAAGACACCACATGACACTGTCTCTCTGGTTCTCAAAAAATAACACAATAACAACAAAGACAGTCATTGACATAAACTCTGCCCCCTGTGTTTCCAGGTCTCATTGATTTTGGTTGGTCTAGGTTAGGAGAAAATTTCATGAATATAGAGAAGATACATGACATCTAGATTTTGTTCCAAACTCCAAGACCACAGGGCATTGTGTTATGTCTTTGAACCTGCTTGTTTCTTTGTGTGCATGTGTATGTGACACACACACACACACACACACACACACACACACACAGAGAGAGAGAGAGAGAGAGAGAGAGAGAGAGAAAGAGATCTCATAGAACATATGAAGATTTTTAAGAAAATCTGTCTTATCAGTAGTTCGTAAGTTCCAAGAAGGCATAAACAATTTCTATCAGCATTTATTCAGTCAACAACTATTATAGAGTGGCTACTATTGGCCAGACCCTATGCCATTTGCTGGAGATTCATGAGTGAACAAACAGACATGGGTCATTCTTAACCATTACATTCTGCTGCCTCTACTACATTTTATGCTAGTGGTATTTTGAACAAATTGCTTCATCTAAGTGTGGAAAACTAATTTAACTTTGTCCATTTAATCCCAAAACCTAATACATGAATGCCTAGTGCACAATAAGCACTTTAATATTTGCTGAATAAATGAATCAGTCAACACTATACACTTTAGCACTTAATTCACAAGCTAAGGTACATGCATGAAAAATGTTTTGTGTACTTGAGCCTTGTCTTTCCAGCTGGATTATAACCTTCTTAAGCACAAGGATCACATTATGTTTACATGTGCCAAATAAAACCACTCCATCAATCTGGGCAACACAGTGAGACCCTGTCTCTCTTAAAAAAAAAAAAAAAAAAAAAAAGCCTGGAGCAGTGGAGCAGTGGTGAGCTTCTTGGGATACTAAGGAGGGAGGATCACTTGAGCCCAGGAGGTCAAGAACAGCTTGGGCGATATAGTGAGACCCTCCGTCTGAAAAACAAAACAAAACAAACAAACAAAAAAAACCCCACACAAATGCTCCATCTTAAGTGGTCTTTGAAATATGTCAATCCTTGAATCTAAAAGAAGCACACATGGCTGGGTGTGGAGGCAAACTCCTGTAATCACAGTGATTTGAGAGGTTGAGGTGGGAGGATTGCTTGAGGCCAGGAGTTCAAGATCAGCCTGGGCAACATAACAAGACACTTATCTCTACAAAAAATAACAAAATCAGCCAAGCATGGTGGCACATACTTGGAGTCCCAAACTGCTCGGGAGACTTAGGAGAGGATCACTTGAGCTCATGAGTTCGCGGTTACAATGAGCTGTGATCACCATACTCCAGCGTAAGTGACAGAGTGAGATCTTGTCTCTTAAAAAAATAATAATAAATGCTAGGTATGGTGGTGCATGTCTATAATCCTAGCGCTTTGAGAAGCCGAAGTAAGAGGATTACTTGAGCCCAGGATTTCCAGACCAGACTGGGCAACATAGCGAGACCCTGTGTCTACAAAAAAAAAATTAAAAAATTAGCTGGGCATGGTGGGCATCCACCTGTAGTCCCAGTTACTCAGGAGGCTGATAAAGAAGAATTGCCTGAGCCCAGGAGGCAGAAGCTGCAGTGAGCCATGATTATGCCACTGCACTCCAGCCTGGGTGATAGAGTGAGAACTCAACTCGAAAAAACAAAAATAAAATAAAATACATTTAAAAAAATAATTTAAAAAGCACACATGGGCTGTACTTTAACGATGCTATTAAAGGTGCTGAGAATTCTGTTAATAAACATCACCTGTTAATAAGGAGGCTCCCATATTGTTTAGCAAATGTTGTATTCTCCCATGTTGTAGGACATCTATAGAATAAAAGAAATTGTTGAAACCTGTGCCTATTATTGGACCCTTAGGAACAGCCTCAGAGCTCTGGATTTGAGAGTCTGGCAGCTCTGGCAAAGGAGGACTTGAGGCAATGGAAGCATTTTCCCGCGCTCTCTCCCAGTGGGCTCCAAAGTCTCATGTTTCACTTACAAGCTGAGTGCTCTCTGACTTCCAATTGCCTTTAAGGTTTTTGTAAAACTCCTTTGAGCTTGTGCCTGATTTCAGAAGGTGAGGTTTTAAAATAAGCAGAAAAAGAATTTTCTTTGGATCTTTTAAGTAGTCTTGAAATTAAATAAAATTATTGGCTTTGAACTAATTATCTGTAATAAAAATGGCAAATAACAAAGCTCTTCACTCTTATCCAATTTTTCTGGAGAATTGTGAAGCACTGTCAACCATTTTCACCTTGTATAATATGCTTTCAATATAATTTCCCCCATCTTCATTTAGTTCGTTTTAATATAACTTAACCTTTTTAATATTAAGCCAAAGTGAAGGCTATAATAACACAAAAAATAAGTGCTTGTTCTGGTTTTTATTAGATAGCTTTTGTCCAAGTACAGATTGTCCTAGTTAACTTCATTTTCTCTTTTAGAGATTTGCATCCTATTCAGTGTCTACAGAACTTTTTTTTTTGGCTGGGTCTCATTCTGTCACCTAGGCTGAAGTGCAATGGCATGATCACAGCTCACTGCAGCCTCGACCTCCTGGTTTTAGCGATTCTTCCGCCTCAGCCTTCTGAGTAGCTGGGACTACAAGGCACACATCACCATGCCTGGTTAATTTTTTTTATTTTTTGTAGAGACAAGGTCTCACTATGTTCCCCAGGTTGGTCTTGAACTCCTGGACTCAAGCCATCCTCCCACCTCGGCCTCCCAAAATGCTGGGATTACAGGTGTGAGCCATGGTGCCTGGCCTCTGCAGAACTTTAAACTCCCACATTTGCCTACTCCACAAGACCTGACAGTTCACCTTTGCACTTTGACATTCTTCTGGATCCTCACATTCCTATTTCTCAAACTTCATAAGTTCACCTTCTTCTCTGTAAACAAATATTCTCCTTTGGTAGTGGCATTTTAGTCCCTGAGAATGTCACCAAGTTTCTTAACTTCAACCACTATTTCCCACTAAAGTAACTCTATTTTGGTTTTTTCTAACGTTCAAAGTAAGACATGGTCTATACAAAAATTAAAACATATTAAGCCCTTAGTATTTACCGTGTGAAGAACTGAACTAAGTACTGCATATATTTTAATCCCAGTTTAATACTCAGGACATGAGGTCAGTGCTACCAAGTTCCATTTTACATATGAAAAAAAGTTAAGCAAATTGCCAAGTCACAAAGTAGGAAAGAGCAGGGTCAGAATCTGAATCCAGAGCTGCTGTATTCAAACCCTGGCTCAAACCACTATGTCAAACGATAGACTCCGTCCCAATCCCTCCCCAGTTGGAATCACTAATAATAATTTAGTTATTTTTCTTCTGAAGCTTCAAATGCCAAATACGCATGCTTACCCTTTGCCCTAACACCTTCTCTCTTACTTAAACTAGATCATATTATATACATTAGTTTGAAAGTTAATAATATAGCATGAATATCTTTTAAAGTGAATATATATAGTTCTTTTTTCTTTGTCATTGTTCCACACTAGTCCATTATGTGGCAGTACCATTCCTATATTAACCTTAGTTAAACTAAGTTTGATTAAATTTGATGCATATTTAGGCTGTTTCCTTTTTTTTTTTTTTGGTCATTTTGCAATATTTCAGTGGCTATCCAAAGAATAAATTTGTGCATAATGTATATGTACATGTGTCCAATTATTACCTGAGAATTAATTCCTTTAAGTGGACAAACGGTAAACATGTTTTAAATTTTGATACATATTGCCAGACTATTCCTCAGAAAGACGGAACCAATTTATAATTTATCAATAGTGCTTGAGATTGAGCGTGCCCATTTACCCATTCTCTCTCCAACCCTGGGCTTTATCAAAGTCTTATCAAAGTGAAAAATAATATCCCAAAGCACACAGACCTACGGCTGCTCTGTAATTACCCAACATTTTCCCTCTGATGAACATAATGCTTGAATTCCCATTGAAAATGTTCTAGATAAGAATTCTGTTTACACGGATTCTGAGTTATAATGACCAGGTTATCAGCTAGTGCTGTATTTAATAGTCCATATCATGATGCTAGATCTATTATGTAAAAGCACAACACAAAGAACCTAACCCCCTCCCCAGTGAAATCTAAAGGAGGCAGAAGGAAGAGAAATCCAAGAGGGAGGAGTGGCTCTCTAAGAACATGGTAGAAACTGGATAAGGAAACACTGCCTTGAGGAAGCCAGTTCCATATTTGCTGTCATCTTGGAGAAACAACAGAAGTAACATGCCGTGGAATGTTAAAAGGACCACAGTTGTGTGGATACTTTTATTCCTCAGCTTAACACCCATACTCCACAAACCAGAGCTCTGTCCCTCTTTCATGAGTGAACACCCACAAGGTTCCTTCATCAGCACTTCATAATTTTACTCTGCTCTTGCTAATCACCTTATTTTCGCATCCCACTGACATGAAAAGATTCATTCATTAGGCGATTTGAAATTCACATTGCCCATTTTGTTGCTTTAAATTGAACACCAAAGCAAAGTTAGGAATATTTAAGCCTTCGGAGTACAATGCTTTTGTTTGAAAATTCTTAAGTAGATCATAGAATATGAGGAAGCAGAAGGGGACCGGACAGGGAAGGAAAGGGCCAACTCCTGCTCTCAGAGCATTTTAATCGGCCTTCAGAACTAGGCTCTGGCCCAGGTTTGGCTCTCTCTCCTTTCCAAATGTCCTGAAACAGAGCCCCCTGGAGGACTTCAGGGCAGCTCTCCACAGTGGAGGGAAGGAGGAAGGTCTCCACTGTGGAGAGC
>NW_007258950.1:113988-155978 GCF_000164805.1 Carlito syrichta | reverse complement strand
CCCTGAAGTCCTCCAGGGGGCTCTGTCTTGGCCAACAGCCTGGGCCTTCCCCCAACATAGCGGAGTGTCCCTGCTGCAGTTACTATCCTGGGGGAGGTTCAATTTCTGAGAATGAGCACAGGGGCTCCCTCCCCTCTGTGTCCTCCCAGTATGACCCCACCACCTTTCTAACCTTAGCCCAGCACCCACCAGCTGCAATGACCCATCTTGTGGGGGTTAGGGAAGGTTAGGGAAGGGCTGAAAAGTGACATCTATTTCCTAACCTCTACATTTGCAAATACATCTGAGTTCTTAGACATACAGCTAGCTTCAGTACAGTCAGTGATTTCGATTGCTCTGAAAATCCACCTCTCTAGATAAAACCTCTCCCCACAAATCAAAGATGGACAGAAAGAAAAGAATAGCCACTTGTTAAGCTCCTACTATGTGCTAGGTGTTTTACTCAAGGTGTTCTACTCAAGGTATTTTACTCAAGTACCCAGTCGGCCCTCCACAGTCCTAAGTGCCTGGTTTTATTTTTTCCCATTTTCAGTGGGAAAACAATGGCTTACAGAAGAGAGTAAGTTGACTAGCCAAGGCCTCGCACCTGGGAAGAATTTAGAGCTGAATGAAGTTCAGGTAATGGTCACCCTATGCTTCTTGGACCCATACCTAACTCTCATCAAGCTGAGGGTATAATATTCCACCCTGAGACGCACAGACCTCTAGCAGCTCCTGCAAGGACGCAGAGGGGTCATCAGGACATTGGGGGGTGCTATGCCTTTCATGAGTAGGGGGTCGCTTCAAATGCTCTCACGTTGCCTCCTCTGCTCCTCCCACAGTGTGAATACTGATGCTTCTATCATGCAAAACTCCTATCATTGCCCTACATTATTTCCTCTACTGTTATCTTTTCATTGTAGTTTTAAGTGCTATCTTGTTAACATCTTATTTAAACAGCTGTTGAAAGGGAATCAATCACTCTTAGAGAATGTGCTGGAGTGAGCAGTGGCTTCCCCTCGTTACCAAGACTCAACTAACCTCAAGTTTTCGTCAAATTCTCAAAAGTGTCCATAACTTTAAAAAAGGCTGGAATCCACTGAGGAGCACCTCTACAAAGTCTTCTGAAAATCCTGCCAAATATCTTCCAAAGGTGCCCATTCAGAGATGCAAAGGCACCCACAGAAAAGCCCTCGAGTGACCACATTTCATCTTAGTCCAATAAAATTATTATTTGCTACTCCGGGTGAGAAGGTAGAATACTAATGCATGTTGCAGAGGCTTCTAATACAGAGGAAGGAAGTTGTGGTTTGAGTAGAGGAGGAAACTGCAGAATACGCCTTTGATCTTCATGTTTCACAAAAAGCAACTGAAAATGTAAATAACTGTCTCCTTCAATACCAGTTGACGGTTAACAAGAAACAGTTTAACAATTTTATCACACATATGCATAACTGCTTTTGCCTTTTAACCAGGCATGTAATAGATAACAGGAGAAAGCAGGAGTCAAATGGGTAGAGGATCACACTCTCAGACACCCTTCCTCTGTAATACCAGAACTGTCTTAAGACCAGGTCGGGAACAGTGGCTCACACCCGTAATCCCAACACTTTGGGAGGCTGAAGCAGGAGGATGGCTTGAGCCTAGGAGATTGAGACCAGCATAGGCAACATAGCTGACCCCATCCCTACAAAAACAAACAAAAAACACAATTAGATGGCATGACTGCAGTCCCAACTTACTTGGGAGGCTGAGGCTGAAGGATCACCTGAGCCCAGGAGGTTCAGGCTGCCACGAGCCGTGATCATGCCACTGCACTCCAGCCTGAGCAACAGAGTGAGACCCCAACTCAAAAGAAAAGAAAAGAAAAAAGATCAAAAAAAGCTTATACAATCAAGAGCATTTATTAATTGCCAACTGCTTAAGACCTCCTCCCAAGGCTATCCCTGATGCAATGGAAGCCTTTTAGTGCCAAGAAGCAGAAAGGCACACGGTCCTCATGATGTACTGCACACACAGCTGGGAAACCAAAAATAAAGGTGAGAAAGAGTGGAAGAAGGAAAAATAGGTCTCAAATCTAATTAAACAGAAAGGGAGAAACAGATGTGAGGGACCAAACTTGCCAATGCTAAGCCCCTGAGAAATGATGCAGATTACCCTAAGAGATTTCACAGGTGGCAGACTGCTGGAATGTCTACAGGAAAGGAGGGAATGCTGTCATTTGCACCAAAGCTATCATTTCACGACTCAGGTGTGCCTTTCTGCTCTGCAATATTTATCTAATAATATTATTTCAATATCAATCAGTCGGGCAAGATTCACAAAATACCATGTGTTGAGCCATAAGAAGTTTGCTCATCTGTAAATTATAGGGGTTAGAATTGACTTCTAGCTTCTGTAACTCTAAATAACATGACATTAGTCTTTTTCAAGGTGCTGCTTGTGCTTTGATTTTTTTTTTTTTTCTTGAAATGGAGCTCTTTCATAAATGAAGTCTGGTTTTTAAATCACATGTGTGGACTCCAAAGGAGGGAAGTAGCTGATAAACACAGGGTGTCTGTAAATCTCCGGCTTGTTTCAAAGGTTGCTTCAAAGGGAAAAGAACTATTAATAAAACTACATTTTCATGATTAAATTAGGATAAGAAAAAATTCCAATTATATCTTGATGGGCACATATATATACACTCTAACTAAAATACACTGCATATCCCTAATTCCAAAATGCCCTTGACTGTAAGAAAAAAATTTAATAGTAGGTGTTTTGGGAGGAAAGTACTACAATATGACCTGTACACATCCATTTTGCAATGCAACTCCAATTGAGAATTGTTAAAAATGAAAAATATTCACCTTAGAATTGAAAGATTATCGTATGAATGAATACATGTAGATACTTAGCTAGAGGTGTCTATCCACCTTTCCAGAAATTTCTCTCTACAAGGATTCCTGGCAGAAGCTACTCCTCTGTTTGATTTCTTTCTAACACTGAAAAACACAGAAGCTTCTAAAAGGTTTTTATAAAAGTTGTACCCCCAAAATGTATTGTGTGCACACCTTTTGACTAAGCAATTCTACTTTCAGAAACTTATCTTATAAATTTAATTGTTATATGCAATGACATATATACACGGATGTTTAACTGCAGTATTATTTGTAATATAAAAACCTGTAACAAGAAGGTTCAACAGTAAGGGCATTCTTAAACAAATATTTGTGGGCCTGGAATACAGAACACATATTTGAATATAGCCTTGGGATATGGAATACCATAAAATAAAAAGACTGAAGTAGATCTCTCTCTTTGCTAACATGGACTGATTTTCAAGATATTTAATGTTAAAAAAAAAAGTGAGTCTCAGAAATGCAATTTTCAGTATGTCATCAAATGTAAAATTTCTTCATACTTTAACATATTTGAAATTGAGATATACCATACGATTAATGGCATCTTACAGTCCACAAAAATACAGTACTATGACATTATTTAATTGTATATATGTGTACAAAATATACATGTCTGAATGTGCAGAGGAAGTTTCTAGAAAGCTACATCTAACTGTAAAATAGAAAAAGAGAAAGATGTGATATGTGTTTTGTTTTACTTTATCCTATATGCTTTCCTAAGGGTTGAAGTGTCTCCTTGGACACATATTACTTCTGAAAAAAAAAAAGCAAGTTTAGGTCATTCGAGGCCCCTAAAAAGTAGTGTCTTAGACAGTCATTGGAACAGCCTATCCTTTTTGGGAAAATCACTCCCAGTAGAACTTTTTATTCATAAAAAAACGTATTTCATAAAAAAGTGAAAAGCAGATCCTGAGCACTTAGCAGGGTTTTGCTTCTTTTCTGTTTCCTGATCATTCAGGCAATTTTTGCTAAGTTATAACTTGGTCTCCATGCTGGAGGTAGAGGGAGTTGGTACTTCAGAGGAATTCAGAGGAAGCACTGTTTTCTGGAAGGATGGAGCAATAAAACAGTAACAGATATTCTCCTAATCTGGGGGGTTAGGTAGGGTCAGTCTCCACCAAAGTCAACCACACCCGCACAGGAAGTCAGAAGGATGGAGCTAGGTCCCCATGGGGGAAAGACTTTAGGGCAGTGTTTCCCACCTTGTGGTCCTCCATCCAAGAATCAGCTAGGGGCCCTTATTAAAATGCAGATTCCTCTGACCTACCTGTGTATAAGGCAAACTAATTCCAACAGCAGGTCTGAGCTAACATGATTTGGGTATTTGTAATTTGTCAGTTATAAGGAGGGACCTAGAAATTTAGATAATCTTTATAATGTGTAAAAAGTAGATTTGAGGTAATGGAGTTTAACTAATTTTGTTCCAAATAACTATTTTCTTTTAGAGATAAGGTCTCCTTATGTTGCCCAGGCTGGAGTGTGGTAGCTATTTTCACAAGTGTGATTATAGGGCATAATAGCCTCAAACTCCTGGGTTCAAGCAATCCTTCTGCTTCAGTCCCCTGCACAGCTGGTATTATAGAAGCTCCCCTCCACACTTGGCCCTAAATGACTTTTAAACTTTGAATTGAAACTACCACTCAAACAAGAAGGATCTAGATTTTCTGAGGTCAAAACATTTATATTTTAACAGTTGTTAGAAACTGAAACAGACACGACAATTTCATCTCCTTCATGAGAACTAGAAAAATACACACTTTTCCCAACATTAAAAAAAAAAAATCAGCAGGGTATGGTGGCACATGCCTGTGGTCCCAGCTACTCAGGAGGTTGAGGTGGAAGGATTGCCTAACCTAGGAGGTTGAGGCTGCAGTGAGCCGTGATTATGCCGCTGCATTCCAGCCATGATGACAGAGTGAGACATGGACTCAAAAAAGAGAAAAATTCAGTTTATTTTTGAGGAGAAGAATCCCTAAACGACTATCAGAGGTTTCTATTTTAAATCTTTTTTCTTTTTTATAAGAGTTGGGGTCTCATTATATTGCCCAGGCTGGTCTCAAACTCTTGGGCTCAAGTGATCTTCCTGCCTCAGTCTCCCAAAGTGCTGGAATTACACGCATGAGTTATCAGGTTCAGCCAGATACTTTTGAAGGTACCCTATACGTTCTGAAACCTTCTATTTTCTTTTGTAAATAAGCTTTAGATTATTTCTATTCCATAGAATGCACCTGTAACTGGAAGCTCACAGCACTAGAACTTCAAATGGTTTTTATTCCGTTGTTTCTGTTTGTTGTTTACAGATTTTTTTACTTAAATTTATTTTACTATATGTTTTATTATAGAGATGTGGTATACAAATCAGGATAAACTACACAAGTAGGCTGCATGCAGGTGAAGTTTGGGCCTCCAGCTGACCTTTACTCCCCTTGGTATAGGACCAGGTACTCTTTGTGTTGTTACGTGCTCCCCCACTTACTTCATCCCCAGCAACTCCCACTTCCTCCCTTGTGCTAAGGTGATTAATGTTCAGGTCCCATTTATGAGTGAGAACATGTGGTATTCAGTTCTTTGTTTCTGTGATAGATCACCAAGTATAATGGTTTCCTACTTCATCCCATTTGCTGCAAAGTCCATGATTTTGTTCTTCTTTATGGCTATGTAATACTTCATTGTGTATATGTTCCACATTTTCTTTATCCAGTCCACTTTTGATGGGCAGTAGAGATGGTTCCATGTTTTTGCTATTGTGAATAGTACTGCTATGAACATGCATGTGCAGATGTCTTTTCTGCAGAATGATTTATGTTCCTCTGGGTATATTCCCAGGAGAGGGATTGCTGGATAGTATGAGGATCAATTTTTACTCCTTTTAGGAATCGCTACACTGCTTCCCATAAAGGCTGAACTAGCTTGCACTACCACCAACAGTGTAGACGCGTTTCCTTTTCTCCGCACCTGTGCCATCATCTGTTGTTTTGTGATGGCCATCCTTTCTGGAGTTAGATGGTATCTCGTTGTAGTTTTGATTTGCATTTCTCTCATGATTAGTGAGGTTGAGCATTTTTTCACATATCTAGTGGCTGCTTGTATATCTTCTTTTGAAAAGTGTCTACTCATGTCCTTTCCTCACTTTTTAGTAGGGTTGTATTTTTTTGGCATTTACAAATTTAAGCTTACCTCACTCCCCTCTCCAAGTCATGTGGTATTATTTTTCTCTTTATATCATAACAGAATGCAGATTCCACTGACTCACTTATAAATGATTTTAATTATATGTCATTTTTCGAAGATAATTTTCACCTCACCATTCCTTCAGGACTTTTCTGTGCTGATACAATGCAGCTTCAAATGGAGGGTTAGCATTTAGGAAATATTATCACTTCAATTAATTTATGTTACACAGAGATGTGTTGATTTGCTTCCTAATGCATCCAAAATGAAACCTGTGCTACAAGGTTGATACAGAAGATAACTGAAACTAATTTCTAAAAGGATACTATCAGTTTCATTGATAAGAAACTACTACCTGAAAAGAAAACAGGGTTATGCTACTTTCATCTTATATAAATGAGTTCATGTAATCATGAGTTTTCCACAACATTCCCAGCAAATCAGTAACTATGAGGACTATGCATCATACTCAGATAAGAATCCTGGGGTGCAGGCTTTAAGGACTTTGCCTACAGCTGCACCTTGAGTTGCAGCAGGGAAACGGGTCTGGCTTCCCTGTGGCACAGAGGGACCATTGCAGGACACTGTAGGTCCATCTTCTGCAGCTGTCAACATTCTACTCACCCTCACCCCCATCCCAAACTCTTTTCATTATGCAATTCAGTCTGTGTTTAAACAAGAAGACAATAAAATATTTTTCTTACTATCAAGGAGATATTTGTGGAGATTGCATCAAAAAATGACAAATAACTGGGCATAGTGGCTCATGCCTGTGATCCCAGCAAAATCATGGTGCATCACTGTGTTCACCCATTCATTCATCCCCTTGAGCATGCCTGCTGCATACCCAAACTAGGGATCCAGTCCCTGCTGACAAGGCAGTAGGGATAGTGGGTTAGGGATGTGGAGCCAACATGCCTGGGATCAAATCTCACTTCTACCAACTAGTACCACCAAGAACTGTACAATGTCCTGTGACTCGGTTTACTCATCTTTAAAACAGAGAAAATAGCCAGGCATGGTGGCTCACACCTGTAATCCCAGCACTTTGGTAGGCGGAGGTGAGAGAATTGCCTGAGTCCAGGGGTTTGAGACCAGCCTGGACAACTTGGCAAGACCTCATCTCTACAATAAATCTGTCTATCTTTCTATCTATCTATCTATCTATCTATCTATCTATCTATCTATCTATCTATCTACCTATCTATCTACATATCTATCTATCTATATATCTATATATATATATATATATTAGCTGGGCATGGTGGCACGAGCTTGTGGTTTTACTACTCAGAAGGCTGAGGTAGAAGAATTGCCTGAGCCAAGCAGGTTGAGGCTACAGTGGCCGTGAGCATGCCACTGCACTCCAGCCTAGGCAACAAAGCGAGGATCCAACTCAAAAACAAAACAAAACAAAAAACAGAAAATAGCGTCTATTGTAAAGTACTGCTATGAGAATTAAATAAATTGATACAAATAAAACACTTGGAAAAGTGCCTAGCATTTAGTAATGCTCAACAAATGCTAGCTATCATGATTATCGTTAGAGGGGGTAGCAGGTCAATAAAGCCACAAGTACAGTACAGTATAGAAAGTCCTGTGTCAGGCGCTGGGGGAATACAGCACAGTAGCATCTCATTTATGTGGGAGCACCAGGAATTCATAAGGGAGAAGGGCATGCTTGAGGGCCTCTCAATGCATGAGTCCAAAGGAATCAGCCAGATGAAGGGGGCTAAGAGCTCCAAGCAAAAGGAACAATATGTGTAAAAGTTTAGAGGTAGGAAACAGTTCAGAACAGCTGAAGCACAGAGAACCTTTAAAAGAGGAGGAAGGAATGAGGCTGGAAAGTTGGGCAGGAGCCAGATAAGAAAGCCCATGTGTTAGGTGAAGGCATTTGAATTTGATCCTGAAAGCAGGAGGAACACTTCTGAGAATTACAAGCATAGTTAAAAGAACTTCCAAAGTAACCAGATAAATTGGTAAATGACATTTGCGATCTTTATTGATTGTTACTGTTGCCTGATCAGCAAGGGTAGCTTTCAGTTGTGTAATAGATCACACAATTTCTAGGGGGGCTCTCATTAGGAAAAATAATGCAAAATTTAAAAATAAAAAATTAGGTATACAAGCAAACAAAAAATTATTTCAAGCTGGGTGATTTCAGCCACTTGGGAGGCTGAGGCAAGAGGATCGCTTGAGCCTAGGAGTTCAAGACCACAGTGAGCTATGATCACACTGGATGACAGGGCAAAAAAATATGAAATATTTTTTAAAAATAAAAAGAAAGAAGTCTCAAGCTGGGAAATGACAGGATCAAATGTGCATCTTTGAAAAATCCCAGCTGGGTGTATTGGCTCATGCCTGTAATCCCAGCACTTTGGGAGGCTGAAGCAGGAGGACAGCCTGAGGTCAGAAGTTCAAGACCAGCCTAGACAACACAGCAAGACCCTATCTCTACTTCTTTAAAAAAAAAATTGCTCAAGCCCTAGGAGGAAGACTCAGAGGAGAGCAATCACTTCATAAATACTCAGAAGACAGGGAAAAAAGGTTGAAAAAGTTTCTATTCAAACTGATTAAAATGATGATATTTAGAACCCACTTAATTGGTTAATATACATAGGTGGAAATTTTCATCCCTTAAAAATAGTGGGAAACTATTGTGCAAGTTCTAGAAACTAAATGTGGTTTTTTATATTTATTTCTTACTGTTCACTTAAGCAATGTAAACTAGCAAGATCTCCTGGCAAGGGTAAACACCTCTTGAATCTGTGTGGCACTGCTAAAGAAAGGCTCTCCCTTTTTCCCCTATTGTTCCTGTTGTTGCTCATGGTTACTGCATGAAACTTCTACTTGAACTCAGTTTGTTGTTCCTTTCTGTTCTATTTGTCCAAACAAGCACACAACCCTTTGGTTTTTATGCCATTATACATCTCTTTGGATCTACTTCACCCACTTCTACCCACATGGTGGGGAAACAGAAAGTCTTGTCCTCAGTCTTTGAGGGCTCTGAGATGCAGAACACACAGCATCTCTCACACCGTAAGAGGCAGGGGAGAGCAGAGGGAGAAGGAAGAAGGTGCGTAACATGTCAGTGGCCAAACATTAACTGGGACCCAGCCTCCGACTTCCAAACTCTGGGCATTTTCTACCAGATGACGCATACTTTAAACAAAACACAATGCTCATAAAGGAAGTGTATTCTTCATGACCTCACTGGCATGGGTAATGGAAAACCAAGAAGTTATCTCTGAGTTGGATGTTTACACTGGCTGCATTGCTGCTCCCCTACAGGAATCCAAGGGGAATCTGGGTTCTGGTTTCCTAATTTCCTAGTGTATGGTTTTCACTCTGCGGGGCACTAAGGCTCCGGAAGGGAGTCTTTCTAAGAAGGAAGAGGAGCTGAGGAGAGTATGGCAGACACAACAGGTGGGTCTTTCCAAGCAACTAAGTTCTAACTCATGATAAAATCAAATAAATGACAGCAGAATTTGTGTTTCTAATGGCTCAAAGTAGAATGATTCACAGTACCAAGCCTCCACTCAGGAGTGGGAAATCCCAATGACAAAGCATCTCTTCTTCAACACATGCAAAAGTAGGGCAGGGAGAAAGTCCAGGAATATTTTTAAAACCTTTCTTCTTTTCTCCTCAATTCACAACAGAGAGTTCCTTTGTTTGCTGTTTTGGGTTTTTGTTTGATTTAACCGGCAAACCCTCTTAGATCATAAACTGTAAGTGTTAATTATGAATGGAAATTAACATACTGATTAGGATAACCTTAATAAAAAGATGATGACCAAGGGAGCTACACCCTCCAGATGAGCTCACAAGACGTCCACTAAATGACTAGGGGGTAAAAGGAGTAGGGAAAGATGATGGAAAACAACATATTGTCCCACACGACACAGGTGAATAATTTGAAAATTCAGCAGACCCAATTTTCCAGAGAAAGATAAGTCATCGTAAATCCACCCTTTCCAAAGACAGGAAAATTTTACCTTTAACATTTACCCAATGGCTAGCAGGAAACATACTAAAAGCAGAGGAGAAAATGTTAGAATTCCAGCAGAAACATACTAGAAATAGAGAAGGGAAAAAAAACCTGCTCAGTGTTCTCTAGAAACTGTTTTCTCTAATAATAAAAGGGTGCCCACATTTCTGGATGATCTCCCTTGGAACGTAAGTTTTCTGAGGTTGTCACTCCCAAGAGCACAGAGATCTTCTAGCTCATAAAATATCAGTGAGCAGTTACAGAAAAGCTATACCTCAGAACCAAATGGCGTGAATACAATAGATAGTTTGAAGGTCAAGTTTAATGCACTGGCTAGCCTGAGCCCAAGCAAGTCAAGTAAATTTGGTCCTATGAGTCAAAATATCTGGTGAGTGAATAGCTAAACCCTCCCTTCTTTTATTTGCTAAAAGATGGGTACTGAGACAACAAAAACTACTTCAAAACTTTATGGGCCTTAGAAATTATATAATCTAGCTGGGCTCAGTGGCTCAGCCTGTAATCCCGTGCTTTGGGAGGCTGAAGTGAGTGGATTGCCTAAGCCCGTGGGTTCGAGACCTGCCTTGGCAACTTGGCGAGACCTCATCTCTACAATAAATCAAAAACTAGCCGGGCATGGTAGCGCGCGCCTGTAGTTCCAGTTACTTGGGAGGCTGAGGCAGAAGGATCACCAGAACCCAGCAGGTGGAGACTGCGGTGGCCGGTAGCAGCCACTGCACTCCAGTCTGGGTGACAGAGTAAGACTTCAATTCAAAAAAAAAAAAGAAATTATATAATCTAAGTGGTGCCTTCTTTCTTGAAGATTAACTCAAAAATTCCTAGGAATACCTGTCTCACCCTTCTCCAAAATGAGTTTCTGGGCCCTCATTTCTCCCACACCTTCCCCAATATAAAAAAAGTTAAATGAGACTGGAGTAGGGAAGGCAGCACAGTAAGGATATCCTTATATCTAAGGTTGACACTTGGAATATAGTTTATCCTAAGAAATAGAACTATGTTTCTGGCACATTATAAATATATGCCTCAATATGTGCAAGTTGATTTCCATTTTTTTTTACATAAAGATGACTTGTTAAATGTGTTTTTATTTACTATCTTTAAGACTTTTCATTGCAAAAAATTGTAAATCATAAATCAGGCTTCTACAAAGAAGTCCATTCCACCCATATTCTCTGAGGGCCTGCCATGTGTCAGACACAGAACTGGGTGATGAGATACATAGGCAGGACTCCAAGGTCTCCAGCCTAGAGGAGCTGTGTGGCACATAAGTAACTGACAAATATGACCACGTACAATCGAGGTGTGTAGAAAGTATCATGAAACCCCAGAGAAAGAAGGTGCTGGTGCTGCTGAGAAGACTAGAGAAAGCTTTCCCTAGGAGATGGTGTTTTATCTGGGCTTTGAAGACTGGATAAGAGCTGGTCAGTAGAGAAGGGGGACAAGGGAATTATAATCAGCAAGAACAAGCCAATCTAAAGAGGGGTAAGAATTGTACAATGTTCCAGATGGCATGAGCACAAAGTGTCAGTGGAGAACAGTAGGAGGAAGAATAGAAAAACAGCATGAAGCAAGATAATTTAATCTGTAGGCAATGTGGGACCATTCACTGATGGCTTTTATATAAGGAAGTAGCACGACTAGGTGGCAAGTCCAAGAATGAACTGGAAGCTGAGAGACCAGTTAGAAGACATAATAATCCGGCCAATAAATGAAGATCTGAATTATAAATTTCAAGCAACTGTCTCCACTACATTCAAACCCAAGCTTAGGGCCCACTTGTAATGTTTTTAGCATGAGGCAGCCTAAAATTGTTCTTCGGAGACAGTCACTGCCTTTAACTGGCATCCACACCTGCAATTCCTCCCCCTCAGAAAACACTACCTCCTCATATGGATTCCATAAGGGAAGCATATCGTGTAGGTTAGACTGAAGTTTGTGGGGAAATGGGCTTTTAGTGGAAAATATGCTTCAATGCAACCAGTAGCATAAAATGAATAAGAACACAGTCTGTGAGATCAAGCAGTCCCAGTACTAATGCTTACTAGCTGCTTAATCTCAAGCAAGTTTATTCAGTCTCTCTGTGCCTCAACTTTCCTCATTGTAAAATGGGAACAAAACACCACCTTCTAAAGAATGTCCATTATGGGGTTTGAAAACAGATCCTTGCCGGGCTCGGTGGCTCAGCCTGTAATCCCGTGCCTTTGGGAGGCTGAGGTGAGTGGATTGCCTGAGCCCGCGGGTTCGAGACCCGCCTGGGCAGCGAGACCTCATCTCTACAATAAATCAAAAAATCAGCCAGGCATGGTAGTGCGCACCTGTAATTCCGGCTACTCGGAAGGCTGAGGCGGAAGGATCGCTGGAGCCCAGCAGGTCAAGGCTGCAGTGGCCAGGAGCGGCCACTGCACTCCAGTCTGGGCGACAGAGTGAGACTCCAACTCAAAAAGAAAAGAAAACAGATCCTTGGACAAGTACAAAATAAGCAAGAAAAAAAAAAGGAAGCATCACTCTTATATTCACTTGGACCATAGAATGAGTCTGGAATGTAATCCTGCTTCTAAGTTTCAAGGGCATATAAAAAATTCAGTTATTCAGAGCTACACAAATGACATTGTTTTAGAGGGCCTATTTTTCTCACATTGGAGTTTCTTCTGTAAAGCAGTAAAACTCATTGTAACTTTATCCTTTCTAAAATGTATCATGCTTACTAAAACAGAATACACTAGGCAAAATTTAACTTTCTTTCTGAAGATGTGATCACCATGATTTTCTCAAGTTCCCACTGAGGTATCAGGAAAAGCTAACACATTAAAAATGACTTGATATACTGTGGATCTAGTTTCCATGGAGGTAAAATTATGTCCTAAGAGTGCCTAGAACATCTACCACTATAAAATGTAAAGCATATGTTGCAAGAGTTATCTGACATCCACACAATGGCAGGTATGTAAGTGCCTTTTTTTAAACTTTATTTTTCAAATTTTTAAGCATACAGAAAAGTAGAAAAAAGAGTGTAATGAACAGTCATCATCACCCATCTTCAATATAATCAATATATTATCAATCTTGTTTCATTTACACCTTTCCTACACCTTAACCCTTGTTTTGTTACCTGCCCCCCCAGCTTTATTGAGGTTTTATTTATTTGTTAGTTTATTTATTTATATTTTTATTTTTGAGTTGGAGTCTCACTCAAATGCCCAAGCTGGAATGTATGCTCACAGCTACTGCAGCCTTGATCTCCTGGGCTCAGGTAATCCTTCCACCTCAGCCTTCTGAGGAGCTGAGCTACAGGTATGCACCACTACGCACGTTTTTTAATTTATTGTAGAGACGAAGTCTCGCCAAGTTGCCCAAGCTGGTCTTGAACCCCTGGGTTCAGGCAATCCTCTCACCGCTGTCTCCCAAAGTGCTGGGATTACAGCCCTGAGACACTGCGCTCGGCCTATGAGATATAATTTATAATTGTAAATGTATAATTCAATGATTTTTGGTAAATTTAGAGAGTTGTATAACCATCAATCATCACAATTCAAGTTTTAGAGCATTTCATCATTTCAAACAGACAAAGAAAATGTAGTATAAATACACAGTGGAATATCATTGCCTTACAAGCAAAGAAATTCTGTCATTTACAACAACATGAATGAACCTGGTGAAATAAGCCAAGAACAGAAAGACAAACACCACATGATCTCACTCATATGGGAAAAATAATTGAACTCAAAGTAAAACGGTGATTACCAGAGGCTGGTGGTTGGGGAGATTGGGGAGATGTTGGTCAAATAACACAAAATTTCAATTAGTCAGGAGGAATAAGTTCAAGAGGATCTTACTGTACATCATGTTAACAACAGTTTAAACATGGTTAAGAGTATAGATTTTAAGTGTACTCACCATAAAAAAGTAGTAAGTATGTGAGGTAATATATATGTTAAATAGCTTGATTTAGTCATTCCACAATCTATACACATATCAAAAATCATGTTGTACACCATAAACATATATCATTTTAACTTGTCAAGTAAAATAAATTTTAAAAATAAAATAACTGACAAGCTTCTGCAAAGCCAAAGAGCAGGAAAAGCAGGGAGACAGCCCACAGACTGGGAAAAAGTATTTGCCAACTGTATGTGTGAGAAAGGTCTAACATCTAAGATCTGCGAGGAACTTAAACATGTCAGAAAGAAAAAAACAAACAGCCCCATTATAAAGCGGGCAAAAGATATGAATAGGTACTTCTCAAAAGAAGACATACAAGCAGCCGGGCTCGGTGGCTCAGCCTGTAGTCCCACGCCTTTGGGAGGCTGAGGTGAGTGGATTGCCTGAGCCCGCAGGTTCGAGACCCGCCTGGGCAGCGAGACCTCATCTCTACAATAAATCAAAAAATCAGCCGGGCATGGTAGCGCATGCCTGTAATTCTAGTTACGCGGAAGGCTGAGGCGGAAGGATCGCCGGAGCCCAGCAGGCGAGGCTGTGGTAGCCGGAGCGGCCACTGCACTCCAGTCTGGGCGACCGAGTGAGACTCTAACGCAAAAAAAAAAGAAAAGAAGATATACAGGCAACCAACAGATGCATAAAAAAATGTTCAGCTCACTAGTCATCAAAGAAATGCAAAAATCACACTGAGATGCCAGGAAGGCCATCATCAATAACTCAAAAAACAACAGATGCTGGAGAGGATGCAGGGAAAAGCGAACACTTCTATACTGCTGGTGGAAGTGTAAACTAGTACAACCTCTGTGGAAAACAGTTAGGCAATTCCTAATAGATCTAAAACTCGACCTTCCATATGACCCCGCAATCCCCCTACTGGGAATATACCTGGAGGAACTCAAATCACTCTATGAAAAAGATACCTGCACATGCATGTTTACTGCAGCATTGTTCACAATAGCAAAAACATGGAATCAACCATGCTGCCCATCGAAAGAGGACTGGATTTTTTAAAGATGTGGTACATATACATGATGGAATATTACACAGCCATAAAGAAAGACAAAATCATGAACTTTGCAGCAACTTGGACATACTTAGAGTCTATAATACTGAGTGATCTGTCACAGAAACAAAGAACTGGGTATCACATGTTCTCACTCATAAGTGGACCTTGAACAATTATTTAATACTATAAGAAAAGAATTGGCAGTAGTGGGAATCTGCTGGGATGGGGGGAGGCATGGGATTGGACTCTGCCAGGAGAGTGGGGGCACACCTCATCAACAAGGGTACCTGCATAATGAACATCTGTATACCTAACCCTGAATCGTAACCCACATCTTTAAAATAAAAAAATTAAAATAAAATAAAAAAAGAAGGGATCCTGCCATTTGTGACAACACAGATAAACTTGGAGTACATTATGCTAAGTGAAATCAGACAGACTGAAAAACAAATACTGCAAAGAATCAGAAGAAGAGGAGGAAAGGGAGAAGGAGGAGGAAGAAGAGGAAGAAGAAGGAGAAGAAGAATATTTCTTCCCCAAAATGTCCCTTTGCAGTTAATCCCCAGTCTTACCTAAGTTTTAGGCAGCCACTAATCTACTTGCTGTCATTATAGATTTGTCTTTTCTGGATATTTCATATGAACAGAATCATACCACATGTAGTCTTCTGTATCTGGTTTATTTTACTTAGCATAATGTTTTTGAGGCTCATTCATGCTGTAGTAAGTATAGCACTTTGTTCTTTTGTACTGCTGAATAGTATTCCATTTCCATATATAAGCTGTATTTTGTTATTGATTCACTAATTGGTAGATATTTCGGTTATTTCCAGTTTTGGGCCCTTATGTATAATGTTTCTATTAACACTCACATGCAAGTATTTGCGTGGACATATGTGTTCATTTCTCTTGGACAGACATTAGAAGTTAAATGGCTAGGTTTTTGATTGCCTCTTACCCGACATAATCACAAATTTATCAGCGCTTGAGTAGATCTTAAATATCATATGAGCCAACTTTTTGTTTAACAAATAAGAAAATGAAAGTCCAAAGATATTACCTGATTTGCTTATACTCACAGTTCAATGGTGGCAGAGACAGGCTTCAAACCCACAACTTCCCATTCTTCTTTTTAAATCAGTTTCATTCTTTCCCTTCCAAAAACACTCCTCTTTCTTTGGCTCCATTCTGGACTGGCTCTTCTCCTTCGGCCAGAGCTGCTATAGGGAACTTCTCTCCTCAGTCATCCCCTTCAACTTCTTGCAGACTTCCCCACCCCTACTCTCATCCTGCCTCACCTCTGACCCTATGGAACCTGGGAACTCTCATTTCTGAGCCTTCCTGGAATTCTGTGACAAATCAATTGCTTCTGGTAGACTCCCCTCACATCCCTGCAGGCATTCTATTCTTGACTCCACTCCTTTTTTCCACAAACTCCTTTGCCACACTTCATCTGCTTTCTATCTTTGGGTCCTGTGTGGGTCAGAGTTACAGATGTTACCAAGGTTATGAGGATATAGTCTGCTCATATTCCTGATTCTTACTTTTTTAGTTTGAGATAAAATTTCTTTTTATGAGAGAGAGAAATTTTCAAGAAAAGAAAGCAAAAATGTCTCCCACTTCCTTGAAATTCTCTTGAGTGAAAGACTTAAACATGGTCAATGAAAATACATGGACAATGATCGTTCCATTCAAACTAAGGGGCAAAGAGGACAAAACCCTGCCCCAAATCCTAAACAGGAGTTTTATTTCATAAATGTCTTATGCATGCATGAAAGAGGCTGCCCTTCACTATTTAAAGATGAAAGCAGCCCTTACTTCACACTATGACTGGTCATTACTCCATCAGCCTAATTTAGGCAAAACAAGAACACTCTTTGAAGCTAAAAATACCATGGGTTTTATAAAATAAAATTATTATTCCAAGCTTCCTAAAAATATTATGGCAAATGCCAAGCATACAGAACTGATTCTGAATACTTTTTTCCACTGACATAAATCAAATGCACTGCAATTGCACTCTCTTTTGAAAAATGTTTAACTGTAAATTATGCACCCCAGTCTGGAAGCAGTGGCTGTGCACAAATACAGTAATTGGCTGCTATTATCCTACCAGTGAGCAAGTAATTTATCAAGCACACAGTGTACAAGGCACAGCAGGGGAAATAGAAATAGATAAAGATATGGCCCTATGGCCCTCGCAATCTACTTGTGATAAGAAGACAAACACATGAAAAGTTAAACAGTACAAGGTAGAATGTGACTAAGGGACATAGGTAGAAGTGCTGTAGACTTTTAAAAAGTAGAGAGCTGACTACCTGGATAATACTGAGAACATGGAAGTAAAAGCACCAAAACCCTAAAGCTCATATACAAACTAAAGCTAAAATATGTCAATAATTATGTTACTCCCCTGCTCAAAAGCCTTTAATGACTCATCACTAATCAGAGAATGTCCAAACTCCCTAGCTTGGCATTCAAGACTTTACAGGTTCTGACCACTTCCTACCTTGCCAGGTTTTGTTTCAGCCACATCTCTCCATTAATGTCCCTTGACATCTGCTGCTGTTCAACCCCCTTTGCTCCTGATGCCCTATCCTACACAGCACCCTTTCCCTTAAACTCAGCTACTGATAATCCATCAATTTTACATTCTGCTTCCTTCCTTTGAGGCACTCAATGCTATTATTTTTTTCCATGACTATGCAGATCTTTGCCCCTTGAGACAGCCAGTGTCTAAGATGCCCCCAATGATTCCCACCTCCTGGTATTCACTCTCTTGTGTAATCTCTGCTCAAATGACCTATGTAACCAGTAGGTATTGTGGAAGTAATGATGTATGACTTCCAAGGCTTGATCACAAAAGCCTTGATCTTATGACTGGGCACAGTGGCTTATACCTGTAATCCCAGCACTTTGGAAGGTAGAGGCGAGAGGATTGCCTAAGCCCAGGAGTTCGAGACCAGCCTGGACAACATGGCGAGACCTCATCTCTACAGTAAATCAAAAAATTAGCCTGTTGTGGTGGTGCACACCTGTAGTACCAGCTATTTAGAAGGCTGAGGTTGAAGAATCACCTGAGCCTGGCAGCTGCAGCAGCTGTGATTGTGCAACTGCTCTCCAGCTTGGGCAACAGAGTGAGACTCTAAGACAGAAAAAAAAAGGATCATTCAGCCTGGGGAAAGTCATTCACCATAGTATGAAGACATTCATACTACAGAGAGGTCTACATTGTAAGGAACTGAGACATAGAGCCAGTATCAACGTGCCAGCTGTATAAATGAACCACCTTGGAACTGGATACTCCAGCTACAACAAACCTTCAGATGTCTGCTGACCTGGCTAACTGCCTGAGTATAACCTCGTGAGAGAACCCAGGTCAGAACCGCTAGGTAGCCACAGAAACTAAGTGTAATGATAGACGTTTATTGTTGTTTTTAACTGCTAAATCTTTGAGTAATTTGTTATGGAGCAATAGATAACTAACATACCTCTCTTACACATTTGGCATGGCATTCCAATTATTTCCACCCTAACCTTTCTCTTAGAACTAGATTAGCATTTCCTAATAGCAATATTTTTTAAAAAGGCAGGGACTTTCTTTAAAATTTTTCAACTTTCTGCATACTTTAGTAAGACATTTAGCAATTAGTTGACTGAATGATAAAGGAATTGAAAAGCAATGAAATCGTTGGTGAAGTTGTACTTCTGATTAGATGATTCTGTAATTTTTGGATCATTTGGTAATATATTTTTTTTAACCTAAGGACTTGGTAGTGTAGAAGTATTAACAGCTGGCAGTCTGAATTCTGATCCCAGGCCTGGCTTTCAGAAAACACTGCCAGGAACATAGAGAGACCTTGCTTCACTTCTACCTCAGAACTTGTCTCCCACTCTGACATTCCTCACTTATCCCAGGGCAAGAGCAGCTTCAAAGTACCATGGGTTGTAAATGGGCATTGGGGCACAGCAAGAGTTAAATAGGAATGGGGACAGGGGTTGGCAGTAATAAACGGCAGCCACTTACAGGGGTTGGTGGGGTCAGTCAGCCATGTCTAAGCAGCCTAAACCTGGCTGAGTCCCCATGCAGGCACTCTGGCTCCAGTCCCAGGAACTGAAGGCATTTCATACATTTCTATTTGAGAAGATGTCTTCTGAATCCCCCAATATTTAGAGAGTTCCAGTCCAATGCAGGTCTTCTCTTGAACTCAGGGTTAAGTTACAATCTAACAGAGTCCTTCTCTTAGGTCTTCTTGGCAACCACTGAAGCTGGTCTGGGTGATTAGTTAAGACTGAATGCCTCTCTCTAGTCATAAATAAAAACAGGAAAAAAAAAAACAAGACCAATCTTTTGGGGGTCCTTTCATAAATAAAACCACAGATACCACACAAAGATAGAGTCACCCTGTTGAAAACACAAAGAAATCTGATAATCATCCTTTTGTGAAATTACAGAGGATCATGCACGATAAGCATAGTAAGGTGAGATCATTATAAAATGTACAAATTCCTGACAAGTAAGCTGGTGGCCCAAAAGGTAATTTATTTTGAATTGACTTTTTTTGTTTTGTTTGTTTTTGTTTTGTTTTGCTTTGCTTTTCAGAGTCTAACTCTGTTACCCAGGCTGGAGTGCAGTGGCATGCTCACAGCCACTGCAGCCTTGACCTGCTGGGCTCAGGTGATCCTTATGCCTCAGTCTTTCAAGTAGCTGGGACTACAGGCGCATGCCACTGTGCTTGGCTAATTTTTCGATTTACTGTAGAGACAAAGTTTCATTAAGTTGCCCAGGCTGTTCTCGAACGCATGGGCTTAGACAATCCTCTCACCTTCCCCTTCCAAAGTGCTGAGATTACTGGCATGAGCTACCGTGCCAAGCTGAATTGACATTGTTATTGATGATTCTGTAGTATTAATGATTCTGCATGATGAAAGAAATAGAAAAATAATTAGACTCTCCATAAAGAAAAGCTACAAAATCATGCTGGAAGACAGTTGGTTCTCATCGTAAAAGACGAGTGAATGTGGTTTTAAGTCAACAAAGAAAACACAAATCTAGTCAATTTAGCCTAGGGCCAAGAGCAAGATTGGTTCCAAGAATGAGTTTTTAGTGCTTGTTATAATTCTGTGCAGTTCAATTTTAAATGCCCCCATCTCTCTTTGGAGACCATACCCACAAACCTCAAAGAGATTCTGGTATTTAGCCTAATTCTTTCCATATGTTAAACATACCTCATTGCCAGGCACCAGTCAGATTAGTTTCTTCTGAAAAAGGAGGCTAAAGATTGATTCTTCTATGTAAAATTATTCCATCCCATTAGTGTTATAGACCTGAAATTTATTAGCAAACTACTTGGGGCTAGTAATACAAGCCTCCTGATAAGAAAAGGCTGCCTTCCAGCTGTTTCTAACATGCCTAGGTAAATAAAGAGCCATTGCTTGAGTAAAACTTTGTTTAATCTCTTAAAGATGTGAATTTAATTAAAGAAAACTTTTTTTCCAGCACCTCGAGATCTTAATCCTATTGAGTGTGCTACAAACATCAATCAAATGATTTGTTAATATTTTTGCTCCAGTACAACTCAGCAATATCAAATGAGATCACATATTTTAAAAATATATGATGTTGACATTTCCTCAGAGTACATCCTTGTTTCGCACTCTCCATTTCTTTATCAAGAAAAGCAACAATCAACTGAACTGCAATCGTTTCATTTAGAAAGAGAATCAAATGCCCATAAAAACATGGAAAACTGTAGGAGTCAATGTTAAGAGGAAGTAGAACTTTAAGTTGTATATATTCTATGGTCACAGCTATATATAACTATGGATGAAGATGGAAAGAAATATGAGATATAAAACAGATGTTTCATACACATTTATAACCTCACTATTTTTTTCTAAATTTTCTTTTACTTTCACTGGGAGTTGTCTTAAGAGTGGGTGTAGTATGTTTGCTTTTTTAAATTATCAGGATAAGATCTCACTTCATCAGACAAGAGCTTATGGGCCAGTAACTCACGTACAGGATGCTGACTGTCTGGACCACCCTAGACAAAATGCCTGTCTCCCAAAAACTCCTCATGGTTAGCAATGCCACAATTTTCAAGTTTAATCCATGCAAGGGGGAAAGAAATTATCTAACCTGTTAATTAGAGTGGATTTCAAGGAAATGTTCTCATTTTTAGTGTCAAACTAAAAAATCCCTTAAATGAAAGTAAAAATAATATTAGTGCAGATCATAATAATGAAGTCATTCATTAATACATATTTACTGGGAACATGGGCACAAAGATATATTTTAGAGATGAATAAGGCTTAGTTACTTTATAGAAACAGAGAGTAGAACAGCAGTGGCCAGAGGCTGGGTTCGGAAGGTGGGAATGGGAAGATGTTGATCCGAGGTGACAAATCTTCCATTCCAAGATGAATAAGTTCTAGGGGCTTAATGTACAGTACAGTTCTAGGGGCTTAGTGTACAGCTATAGTTAACAATTCGGTATAGTTTAATTGAAATGTACTAACACAGCAGATCTTAAGTGCCTTACCCCCCCCTCCACACACGAGTGGTAACTATGTGTGGTAAAAGTTGTGATCATTGATTTGATTGTCAAATCATCACATTCTACCCTGTAAATACCTACAACTTTTATTTGTCAACGATACTACAATAAGGCTGGAAAAAAACAAAAACTTGGTTATTGCCCCCCCCCCCCGCAGCAATGCTAGTAGGGCACAGAGAGCTGCAAACTAAGGTGGAATGCCATAAGTGATATAATCAGCGTAAAGACTGGGAGACAAGAAAGAGCTATTCAAAATCTTAAGTGGAAGCAAGGGCTTCTGGACCAGGAAGCGTGTCCTGGAGGGGGCAGCATCTGAACTGGCTCCTAAAGGAAAGGCTAATGTTGTCCAGAAACAGAGGCAATGGGCACTGCAGGAAAGGTGATACAACCAGGCAAAGGCAGGGAAGAGTGGGGTGTGTCCTGGAACAAGGCAGAGTTGAAGAGAGCAAACCAAGGGAACAGGCAGAGGAGGAGTAGGGATCAGACCTGGCCTTGGACATGGAGAGAAGAGTGAGACAAGCGAGTATATATTGTCATTTGGGCCCCTTGTATTTGCTGTTCTATTTAATTCTGGCAACTTGTTTTACAAGTGTGAAAACTGAAGCTAGGGGCAGTCACCTACAGTTTCTAAAAACACACAGTTCACTTCCATATTCCTGCACCAGCACCAGGCCTGGTGCCGGGTAGAGCCTCTACCAACACTGCCCAAAGGCAGGATAACACACCTACATGCCCACGCCATCATGCCCAGCTAATTTTTTTTTTTTTAATTGTAGAGACGAGGTCTCACTATGTTCCCCTGGCTGGTCTTGAACTCTTGGGCTCAAGCAAGTGCTTGAGCCTCCCAAAGTGCTGGGATTACAGGCATCCATCACCTCCAGCCCATATATACATGTAAATGTGTGTGTGTGTGTGTGTGTGTGTGTGTGTGTGTGTGTGTGTGTGTTTTCAGTGTGTTTTGAGAAAAGGACCATATATACATGTAAATGTGTGTGTGTGTGTGTGTGCGTGTGTGTGTGTGTGTGTGTGTGGTGTGTGTGTGTGGTGTGTGTGTGTGTGTGTGTGTGTGTGTTTTCAGTGTGTTTTGAGAAAAGGACAGGATTGGCTGGGGAGGTAGAGTGCAGGACTTGCCTAATGCTGAGAGTGAAAGCATTTACAGACAATGCCTTGTTTTTCTCAGCATGCAATTTTTATACAGCTTTTTCTAAGCAAGTATTAGAATGCCTCAAAACCTCAATATAAATATAAATTCTCTCCTTGCCAAATATATTTTTATTGTAAAATTTAAACACTATAGATGGTACTAAATGAAAAGTTAAACTCCTTTCACCTCTTCCAACCCCCAATTCCACTACTAACAGTATATTGTTCATTCTTCTAAAAAAAGCTTATGTGCTCATAAACATATAATATGCCTTTTTTGTAACATAATGAGATCATTATTTTGCTTCTTAATTTAATCTGTCTTGGAGATCTTTTCATATCGGTGCACAGAGACCAACCTTGTTCTAAAGCTACATAGTGTTTCATCTCAAGGAAGCATCGTTGTGTATATAGGCAGTTGATGCATATTTAAGTTGTTTAGCATTTTTGTTTTGTTCACTCTTAAAAACAATGCTGCAATGAACCCTTTTAATACCAAAATGAGCTCACTTGTGGTCACTTGTATTGGCTTCTTAGATATTGTCACAGAAGGGTTCTCTTGTATAAAACATAAGTTAGCAAGATGTCCTTGAATGTTAGGATATTTAACAGTCACTTCTCTAAGCAATGAAGGGGAATACAAAGATAGTCTAAAAATAAAGTTACTCACAAGAATATCTCAGGACAACATTTTGTAGTTCTGGAACCTCCTGGGAAGACTCAGGGCAGAGTTCTTCCTGGCTTCCCACCCCAAGTCGCTTGTGCAGAATTGCTCATTCCACACTGGGGCAGAACAGCATTTCTTCCCAGAGGGACCCAGAACACTACCATTCTTGCTCTACCAGTGACTTGACTCTCCTGGTTTCCATGTTACAACGAAAAGTACATGTGACAGTTATGAAAATCACAAAATTTCCAGGCTTAGAGAGATTAGAGATGACCTAGTCTACACTTCACATTCTCAGATGTGGCAGTTACAGCCCAGAGAGGTTGAACATCTCAGCAAGGTCACATAGTACCCACACTAACCACCTCCTGTGGGCCAGTTCAGAGCCTTTCCCATTACATGGTACCAAAGAGCAGCTGCATCCTTGGCTTAACTACTGCAAAAAGACAGTGTAAGCGAAATTTGTCTACAATACTCCCCTGGGAAGAAATGACTTTTTTTTTTTTTTAAGTCTCTTTTTAAAAAATAATTGAGGCTGGGCGCAGTGGGTCATATTTGTAATCCCAGCACTTTGGAAGGGGGCGGCGAGAGTACTGCCTGAGCCCATGGGTTTGAGACCAGCTTGGTCAACTTGGCAAGACCTCATCTCTACCATAAATCAAGAAAATTAGCCAGGTGTGGTGGTGAGCACCTGTAGTTCCAGATACTTGGATGATTGAGGCAGAAGGATTGCCTGAGTCCAGCAGGTTGGGGTAGCCATGACTGGGCCATTGCACTCCAGCCTGGGTGACAGAGTAAGACTCCAACTCAAAAAATAAAATAAAATAAATCAAATAAAAATTGGCATGGGGTCTCCCTATGTTGATCAGGACGGTATCAAACTCCTGATCTCAAGGGATCCTTCTGCCTCAGCCTCCCAAAGTGCTGGGATTACAGGTGTGAGCCACCAGGCCCGGTCAGAAATGATGCTTTAGATTAGAAAACAAACAAACACAAATGATTCTGAGAACATATATAAAGATAGCACAGATAGTAAGAAATTCAAAAGCCTTATTTTAAGATAATTTTAACTTCTTTCTCCAACAAATTCACTGCTAAAATGCCTAGCAAGTTTCAAAATTGACACATTTAAATTTCACCTCCTGGCCAGGCTCGGTGGCTCAGCCTGCAATCACGCGCTTTGGGAGGGCAAGGTGAGTGGACTGCCTGAGCCCACGGGTTCAAGACCAGCCTGGGCAACTTGGTGAGACCTCATCTCTACAATAAATCAAAAATTAGCTGGGTGTGGTAGCCTGCACCTGTAGTTCTGGCTACTTGGAAGGCTGAGGCGGAAGGATCGCCTGAGCCCAGCAGGTCGAGTCTGCAGTGGCTGGTATCGTGCCACTGCACCCCAGTCTGGGCGACAGAGTGAGACTCAACTAAAAAAAAATTCACCTCCTTTCTTCTGTCCCTGACTGAGGTGTTAACAAGCAAGTTCTGGTAACACTGCTGACTTGTTATCCATAAGACCTGCCACTCTCAAGTTGTCTGCAGCCCTCACAATGGATTTACAAACCTGGGGCTTACTCAAGCTGTGAGACTGGAGCCATATCTAAATTACTCCCCCCACCCCCTCCCTTTCATGTTGCAGAGTCACAGGAACCGTGAACAACTCTGGAAAAAGTCTGTTCAAGATTTTTTTTAGTATTTTCTGTTTCTGTCAGCTGAAGAGCTGCTCTACCACGTTCAAGATGTTAACCACAGTCAGCTCCACCCTCCAATCTCTGGAACCTAACTCTGTTACTGACCTATGGCAAGCACTTGCAAGCTGTCTAGGTGAATTCAGAGGTACAGTTTCTGCAAGAGGAACTGCAACAGTATGGTTAAGAGACAATGGATTTGAATATCAGACTTGCCTCTGACCTGGGGTAACAACTTAAGCTCTTACAGTCTGTTGTATCATCTCTAAAATGGAGATAATAATGATAGAACCTATTTCAAACTGTTATTGAAGAATGTAGCAATGCACACAGAGCTCTTAGTACAGTGTCTGGCACACAGTAAGTGCTCCATAAATACTGAGCTTCTATTGTTACACTTGGTTCATACGTGAGCCAACAAAAGCAAAAGGCAACAATACATGCAGCGAAAACAGAAAAAGTCTTCAGTAGGGTTTCTGCTGAATTAATATAACCAGGCCAGACCCAGTAGCTCACACTTATAATTCCAGCACCTTGGGAGGTGGAGGTGAGGGGCTTGCCTGAGCCCAGGAGTTCAAGACCAGCCTGGGCAACATGGTGAGACCTCGTGACGGTTAGCCAGCTGTGGTGGCAAGCGCCTGTAGTGTCAGCTACTTGGAAGGCTGAGGCAGAAGGATCATCTGAGCTCAGTAGGTTGAAGATGTGGTAACCGTGATCATGCCACTGCACTCCAGCCTGGGTGACAGAGAGAGACTCCGACGATTAATTAATTAATTAATTAAAAAAACAGTTACACTTTTATACAAGTCCTTATTTGTCTCTGGAGATTCTCGGGAGCAAAGAGTCATTTCCAGGACTGTTCCGATTGAGCTCTGAAACACTAGATCTGAGAAAAACTCACTAGCATGGGTCAGGCTCGTGAGCTGTCCCCCACAGGCCAAGTCACAGGAGTGGAGAGCCCAATATAACAGGTCCTCACTTCAAGGCGCTGACCAGAATAGAAAAGTTCTCATGTCACGGACAGCTTTTCTGTATCACTAACTGTGTTACCGGTGAGATCTCTCTGGTGTAGTTAAGGCTACAGGGTTTCCCTTTTTCTTCATGCATGAAATAACAGATCACCTCAGTATTCACACCCACCAAGAAAATCCACTTACATTACATTATTATTATTATTATTATTTGAGTCAGAGTCTTACTCTGTCACCTAGACTGGAGTGCAGTGGCTGCTCCCGGCTACCACAGCCTCTACCTGCTGGGCTCCGGCGATCCTTCTGCCTCAGCCTTCCAAGTAGCTGGAATTACAGGCGTGCACTACCACTCCCAGCTAATTTTTTGATTTTATTGTAGAGATGAGGTCTCACCAAGTTGCCCAGGCGGGTCTTGAACCCGCGGGCTCAGGCAATTCACTCACCTTGGCCTCTCAAAGCATGGGATTACAGGCTGAGCCACCAAACCCGGCCATTATTATTACTATTATTATCGATTGGAAAATAAAGTTTATTTAGAAAGTAAATGAGAGAGAGAGAGGAGATTCACCTCCCCAAGGCAGGGGCGGGGGGAGGGCAAAGCTAGGAAACTTGGTGGCCATAGCTCAAGAAGCCACATGGCCAGACCATAGCTTAGCAAGACAGCGGCTTTTTCTTTTTTTCAATTATTAATAGAGACAGGATCTCACTAAGTTGTCAAGGCTGGTCTCAAACTCCTGGGGATCCTCCCATCTCAGCCTCCAGGGCAGCTGGGACTACAGATGTGTGCCACTACACCCACCCAATACTTTCTGATTATTTTCATCATTTTTCTCGTAGGGAGAATGTTTCTAAAAACCGTGTCATGAGATTGATTTTTTTTCCCCCTGTTATTACGTGTGACTAGGGTTTGCAAGAAGAAGAAAGAAAAAATATGCATGGCCCACAGGCCAGGACCTAACAGGGAGAACCAGGACAAGGACTTTACTGAACTAGGGTAGGTGAGGCATAAAATCAGGCAGTCCAAGGTCACGCCCACGTGGTGAATGCTTTGAGAAGCAAGATATACCAAAGTTCAGTGGTCACCAATTCAACCATCTATAGAAGCCAGACAGATAAGTGAAATGTGTGACCAACCAGGGGTAACACAATAGGGAGTAGCAGAGTCTTTGGCTAAACTGGCATGAAAGCCCCTCTAACTGACATTTAAATTTTAAAAACTAAACACAGGCCTGGCACAGTGGCTCACACCTGTAATCCTAGCACTTTGGGAGGCAGAGATGGGAGGATTGCTTGAGCCCAGGAGTTTGAGACCAGTCTGGACAACATAGCGAGACTCCCATGTCTATAAAAATAAATAAATAAATAAATTAGCTGGTTGTGGTGGCATGCACCTATGGTCCCAGCTACTCAGGAGGCTGAAGTGGAAGGATTGCTTGTGCCCAGGAATTGGAGGTTGTGGTGAGCTATGATGGTGCCACCGCACTCCAATCTGGACGACAGACCAATGCCCTGTCTCTAAAGAAAGAGAGAGGAAAAAAAAAAGTTAAACACAGCATCTAAGTTGAACAAAATGCATTGGGTCACATCTGGGCCAAGGGGCCCCATTTTGTAACGTCCCAGCCAAGAAGTGAAGAGCAAAAAGATCAGCCAAGAAAGGGAAAGGCAGGCCAAAAGAAAGGGTCTGTCTGGGAGGATGGCAGCCCCATTGATGTAGCAAAGGTCAGAAAAGAAAGGCTAAGGAGAAGCTAGGGTCTAGCCCTCACATGCTAGGGGTCTGGGCTGTAAACAAGAAACAAGAGGTCAGGGTGTAAACAAAGGGAGGGCAAGCAGGCATGGGGACCATAGTGGCATTCATTCTGGTCAGATGCCCTATGTGCCAGGGTTTCTGAAAATGCAATACAGTAAGAATAGTCTGACAACTTGACAGTGTGACATCATGGGACAATCCAGGACCTGCAGGTGCTGCTCCTACATACCTTCTGCCCAGGGGTGGGCCTGCCTGCTGTGTCTGAGGCAAAAGTCTCACCTAATGGAAGGAAAAAAGTCAAAGGGACAGGGAAGTTCCTGATAAGCTAATAAGGAAAGGAAAAATATTCCACATCCTCCACAACGTTTGCTTCATAAACAAGTATATATTTAGTGCTAACTCTGTACTCTTTGCAAGGTTTAGCTGAGGTTACAAAGATTTTTTAAAAAAAGAAAGCTATAGTGACTGACAGTAAGTGGCTTTTTCTGTATTGATAAGAGAAATTTGCCACCACGGTTGACTGAGTCACAAACTGAGATTTGGTCATAAACTCAGATCTGGCAACATAACAGCTCACTAATCACAGAACTGGAATACTAATAATGTGTAGATTGAATAAAACAGATATACAGTTGATGCTCTCAAAAGTGCTAATAGCACTTATAGAGGGAAAGATTGAGATCATCATCATTAGACTTTTTGACAGCAAAAAAGGTCAGAAGAAAATGGAGTAACATATCTGGTTCCTATGGAAAGAAAATATGAGCCAAATATTTTATATCAGGAAAAAGTGACTTTTAATTATAAAGGTGACAGAAAAAGTGCTATCAAGAAACTGAGGAAGACTGTTTCCATGCGCCCTTCCTACATTAAATCTACTAGAAAAAGAGCTTTAATCAAAATGTTTAGAGACAGTGATGTGAGGACAAGTGAAAAGCATGATGTATATAGCAATCTGTAGAAATAAAATTAAATGAAGGGCCAGAGAGCACTTTGGGAGGCTGAGACAAGAAGATGCCTTGAGCCCTGAAGGTAGAGTACACCCTGGGCAACAACATAGCGAGACTTGCATCTCTAAAAAAACAAACAAAATTAGCCAGGCATGGTGGTACACACCTGTGGTCCCAGCTACTCAAGAGGCTGAAATGGGAGGACAGCTTGAGGTCAAAACTTAGAAGCAGCAGTGATCTGTGATCACACCACTATGCTCCAGCCTAAGAGACACAGCGAGACCCTGTCTGACTAAAAGAGTATTAAAAGGGAGATATTTTAGCAAATAATGGTTATAAGATCTGATGGTGTGGATGTAGTAAACCATAAAAAATGAGTATGGTATATGCCAAAGAAATTATTTTTACTGTATTCAGTAATCATAGCTAGTAATGGTAGTATTTATGCTATTATTTGGAGACTACTGTGTGTGTAATACAGGAATATCAAGTAGGTAATTATACAATATTCTATCTTACCTATGACTAAAAAAACCAGAATTCTAAGGTAAAAGAAAGGAAATACAAATGCAATACATAAAAGGTTTAACAGAAAAGCCCTGTAGTCTTTAACTAGAATTGGAAATATCACTATGAACTCACAAAGTATTTTATCTTTGTATTAGTATTCATGTATATATGTAAATGTCTGTATGTGAATTAGTAAATGTGTGTGTGTGTGTGTGTATTTTTCCCAGCTCTGAAAAGGCCTACAGATAATAATTATTCCAGTGAATACACATTCCTGGTGCCTGGCTTATGATCCTAAAATACCATCTCTTGCTAAAAGAAAGCAGGAATTCTTGGAAGAATGGTTGACTCCAGGTCTAGGCAGGACATATACAAAACAATCTGGATCACCTCTACAAATTAAACAGCAGGTTATCTATCAAGATTACTAAGGTCATGTCAGGAAGACTCAGGAGCCAACCGAAGAAGAGGCTTCCACTGGTCAGAGACGGGACAATTTGAGTCTCTGTAAAAATAAAAATTTCAATGGACTGAAATCTATCAAATATATTTAATTCCATGAGCTCGAAACAATTTTTTAAAAACCCTGGTTGGCCACTTTCTGAGAATAACAGGAAATCAATTCTTGAAAACTGGGTAAATCAAAGGAAAGACTCAAGCATGTATCCTGCTTTTCCTATGAGAACTGTACCACTGGGCAGCCAAATAACAGATTGAAGGGGAGTCTATTCTTATGAAATTATTCCAGCTAAATAAAATCCAAATTATAGTATTAGAATTTCACCGTTCTGCAACCCCCAATGAATTCACAGATCCAGACACTGAGTTACAAACATCAAAAAAAAGAGTGGAAAAAAAACACACTTCATGTGCCTTCCAGTGAAAGAATATACCACCATCTGTAATCCTGCCAGAGGGATCAAACCTGAGTCTGATCAAGCCTCTGGATCTAGATGCAGGAAACAGAGAGCAAAGGAATAAGTTGAACTGCACTATGAGTATGCATCTTTCTTGTCAAGACTGTGGGAAACTACAGATCAAACAGCCTAGACCTTCAACAAATAATTTTTTTTAAGGAAATAGAATGGTAAGTGGATCTGTAGATAAGAGACTTAAGTAAGAGACACGTCAGATTTGTTTTTAATGGGCGAGACTAAACTCAGTGGGTCAGGCTGCTTACTTGGGTGATAAAGCCATACAGAGATGTAAGGAAGTAAGGACTGTAAAAGCAGGATGACGTTTACTTTTGGAGGGACAGAGGGACATGGAGACAGAATGGAGTAGGTGGTTTCAGGGTTGTTGGCAAAGTTCTATTTCTTGACCTGAGTGCTGGTGATATATATGAGTGTTTGCCTTGCAATAATTCATTAAGTCGTGCATTTGTTCTGTGTGGCTTTATAATATTTGTGTTTTATTTTACAATAAGAGGATTTTTAAAAAGTGTTAAGAAAAACTAGGAGTGTCAGCACAATAATAGCCTACTGATGGAAAGGACTGCAAGGTGTCTGTCCCTTGATGCCAGGTGGAGGAGTAGATCAGCCAGAAGGTAGCGTTTTATGAACTTCTGTCTCAATGACCTGCTCATGTTGAAGGTAAATTATTGACTCTATACTATTTGATTAAAATTTACCTTATAACATTTTCAGCCCCTTCCATATCATTGTTTGTTTGTTTGTTTGTTTTTCCCAATTACCATCATAGGTGGTTAGTCTTAATTCCAATAAAATCCAGGATTATTATTATTGGGAACAGTGATGGCCTTAGCTGGTTTCTAGGACTTGGGGGCCCAGGGCCAGTGCAGATGTGATCTATGTACCCTATAACCATGCCCCTCTCCCTTCTTCCTACTGTCACACCAACTTCCCGCAATACAGGTTTTCCTCAATGCCCATGATTGGCTTTCACATCTTTCCTGGAGGCTGTGACTCAGTTCTGTCCAATGAGGCCTAAGGAGGCTTCAGGAAAGATTTATCCCCTTTTGAAAAGAGAAAAACACAAGAAAACTAATTTATCACTCCCTCTCTGTGTCCCCCCACTATACATATACACATACACACACACACACACACACACACACACACACACACACACACACACACGAGACTGGCAGGAGACTATGATACCAGTTGCTGAGGAAGCCATTTTCTGCCCGTGGGATAGAAAGTCTGCAGATAAAAAGCTAATGTGTGGACTGGGCAGAGTGGCTCACACATGTAACTCCAACTTTGGGAGACCAAGGTGAGAGAATTGCGTGAGCCCAGGAATTTGAAACCAGCATGGGCAACACAGCAAGACCCTGTCTCTATAAAAAATAAAAACAAAAAAATGAAAGGCTAACATGCTAAGGATGGGAAGGCAGATGGATAAACAGAACCAGAACCTGTTGACATTGTTTGAGCTACTGATCCAACTCTGGATCTGCCCAACCCCAGACTCCCCTTCATATAAGATAATTTGTTTTTTAGTTGGAATCTCACTCACTCAGGCTGGAGTGCAGTAGAATACTTACTGCCACCCCAGTGTCAACCTGCTGGGCTCCAGTGATCCTTCCACCTCAGCCTTCCAAGTAGCCGGAACTACAGGCACACACAACCGCGTCCAGTTAATTTTTGATTTATTGTAGCGACAAGGTCTCACCACGTTGCCCAGGCAGGTCTCAAACTCGCAGGCTCAGGCAATCTTCTCACCTCGGCCTCCCAAAGTGCTGAGATTACAGGCTTGAGCACTGCGCCCAACCCATATAAAATAATTTAATGTCTTTACTGTCCAACCACTATTAGTTGGCATTCTCTCACCTGCAGGCAAAAGCATCCTGATTGCTACGGACTGAACTGTGTCCCGCTTGCTATGGTTTGAATGTAATGGTTTATGTTCCTCCAAAATTGGAACTTAAACCCCAAGGTGGTGGTGCCAAGAGGTGGGGCATCTGGGGAAGTGATTAAATTATAAGAACTCCACCCTCATGAATGGGTTAGTGTTTGTATAAAAGAGATTAAAGCAAGCACCCTAGTACCTTCTTTCATCTCTTTTGCCATGTGAGGACATGGTGTCTATCCCTTTCTGTCTCTTACTGCTATGTGAGGATACAGCAAGGAAGCACCAGCTTGGAAGCCAAGAGCAGCCCTCACTAGATACTGAATCTGCTGGCACCTTCATCTTGGACCTTCCAGCCTCCAGAACTATGAAAAATAAATCTCTATTCTTTATAAATGACCCCATCTCAGGTATTTTGTTACAGCAGTACAAATAGACTGAGAAGCCTCCCCAAATGTCATATGTTGAAGCCCTAACCCCCAGTATCTCAGAATTCAACTGTATTTGGAGACAGACTCTTAAGAGAGGTGAGTCCATTAAAATGAGGCCATTAGGATGGGGCCTAATCGAATCTGACTAGTGTCCTTACAAGAAGAGGAGATTTGGACACATAGAGAAATGGCAGAAGTGTGCACAAAAGGCAAGCTGAGAGAATCTGTGGCCAGCAGATCTGAGCTAGAAGAAATATTAAAGGAAGTTCTTTGGGCTGAAGGACCAAAAACATACCTGCTGGGAACATGGGTCTACACTGAAAAAACAAAAGCTCCAAATACAGTAAATAAGTGGGTAAATATAAAAAACATTTTTCTCCTGTTTTATTTTCTTCAAAAGATAATTGTTTAAAGTAAAAAAATAACTAAAACTTGCGGGGATTGTACATATGTAGAAATAAACTATATGACAATCATAATACAAATGGTATTACACTAATCTTCGCTTGTTAACAGTCTCGCTGTGGTCCGAAAATAGATGAGTACAGTACATAGATATTTGGAGAGAGAGAGATCACACTCACATAATTTTTATTATAGTATATTGTTATCATTCTACTTTGTATGTAGTTGTTATTGTTAATCTCTTACTCTGCCTAATTTATCAATTAAACTTTGCCACAGGTATGTATGTATAAGAAAAAAACATAACTTATACAGAGTTCAGTACTATCCAAGGTTTCAGGCGTACACTGGGGGTCTTGAAATGATTCAGTGGGTAAAGGGGGATTACCAACACCTTTATAAGGGTGATTTGTTATAGACTGAAATGTATCCCCCAAAATTCATATACTAAAACCTTAATTGCTAATATGGCTGTGTTTGGAGATAAGCCTTTAATAAAGGTTAAATGAGGTCATAAGGTTGGGACCCTAATCCAATATGATTGGTGTTGTATGAAGACAGAGAGACACCAGGGGTGTGCACACCCAGAGAAAAGGTCATGAGAGGCCATCTGCAAGCTAAGGAGAAAGGTCTTAGGAGTAACCAACCCTGCTGAAATCTTAATCTCAAACATCCAGCCTCCAGAACTGTGAGAAAATAAATCTCTGTGTTTAAGCCACCAGTCTGTAGTATTTTGCTATGGCAGCCCTTGCAAACGAATACACTGATATAGTACACTATATATTGTCATGACTATACAAACACTAAGGGCAACAATAAAGAGAACAGAACTTACAAAAGGCTGATAAAAGGGTGAAAGTAGATGTGGGTATGCTTATAGGGAACTCAGAGTCAAGGTATGAGTATGCAGGAAGAATGGGGCAGTTAGTCCTCTACTTCTGCCATCTGTCTCTGAAAGTCACTGCCCAACCTCCTCTAGCTGCCTCATTTTTCCAGGGTGAGGCTGGAAGGCCCTGGTGTGCTGGACTCTGGGATATGGCTGGCTAGAGAGGAAGGCTGAGGCAAGACTCAAATTAGTCCATTTCATACCTGTTAGTCTCTAATCAAATATTTAGATACAGAGGGGAAAAAGCAGTGGTTCTTCTAAAATTAGTACTATATGTCATTAGTAGCAGACCTTTATTATTCATAATTTCTATGGCCTCTATTAGAATGATAAATTGAAAACTGACCAACATTCAGAAATAGAGAAGAAAGTCTCACGTACTAGCACAACCCAAAATGCAAAAGAAGAAGAAAGAGGAAGTTATAAAGATGGCATCAAAGAAAAAATGCTCTGTTCTCTATTTTTCATTGCTTGCCGTGACAAAATGAGAGGGGCACTCTTAGAACAAAATAGGTTCCTGGAGGTCCCAGGACCTCAGGACAGGGGATAGGCCACAGGTAGGAAAAGCAGGCCACTTGGTAACTCAGAGTCTTGAGTTGGGCCTGGTCTCTTCCAACTATGTACCAAATCTTGAAGCAAGGATGCCCATCCCAAATCAGCAATCTACAAAACAACCTGAGGTGTCCTTAAGTCAGACGGCATACTAGATGTATGATGTCAGGATTGTCAGTGACTCAAAAATCTAGATTGTCAACTAATGAACACTCAACAGATTCTCCATCATCTCTGTTTCATAGATTTCGATTCCTGGATTTATTTGTGGGACATCACTATTTGTTTTGGCTGTTATTTTTTGTTCTTGACCTGGTTTGCTTGTCAATACTTTTCAACCCAGTGAAGGTCTACTTGAAAAACCATTTTGTTTTTCTTAAAATGGGTATACAGGTATTCATTTTGTATGTATGTGTTCATTTTAATCTTTAAACTTGAAAGCCACTCTGTACTTTCAAGAGATTTGCTCCTTCCACTGACCAAAAAAAAAATCCTTAGAGATATATGCTGCCTGAGAAAGCTTCCTTATAGAACAAGAGTTGAAAATGAGTCTCCCAGGTAAGGGGTTCCCAATTTGCTATGCATCAGTTACCTGGGAGTCTTGTTAGAAATACAGATTCCCAGGTTCAGCCTTTGGTGGTACTGCAGTAGGCAGAAGCCCAGGAATCTGTATCTTTTGTTTCACAGCTAATTCTGACTTGAAGTCAGGTTCGGAGCTACAGCCCCAGCTGAGCCTTAAAACAAAGCACATTGGACAAGTTCAAAGTTTCATTCATTGTATCACCTTTGTGTCTGTCCAGATAATCACTTTCTCAAACAGCCCCACCTGGGCGGGGCCTCCCTGCTAAGGAGGTGATAAGCACCATAGATACACAGGGCAGAGACTCCCTGCCTCCTCAGCCATCTCCCTATTTACACAGGTTCTCTTAAGCTGGTGAGAAATAGCCACTGTTTCTTCAGGCACTATCCAGGCCATAAAAGCAAAGGAGTAAAATGGCTAAGTGCGCGCAAACCGAGGTCATCCCTAGATGCTGTGGAGGCCTGAGCTCATTCACCACTTCCAGGTATACGCCATGAGTCACTGGGGGCCTATCTCTGAGCCAAGCCAAAAGGAATTCCATCACTAAGTCAGGACTATTCTGCCCTTCCAGGGCAGTGAAAGTAGTAGTATTTAACCAAACACCAGCCATTTCCCAGAAAATGAATTCATCTTTTTAAAGAGAAAAGAAAAACAAAGGAGTCGTTTCCTGACTGCAGAATGATGGAATTGCAGAATGATGGAATTGGGTACTGCATTTTTTTTCCTCAAGAGACTACAGCATTTCTTGTCTGCAAGTGTGAGAGTCTGAGCACAGTCAGAGGAGAGCCCAGGATAGATAAGGATGAGTGTAATTAGGCCTACACAGCATACACCACACCGTCTCCCCCATTTTTGTTGACAGCCATGTTGTAAGAAACTCATTTTGTAAAATAAATATGAGTTGAGAGTGGGAAGGCTTGAATGAAATAAATTTGGCTTGAAGCAGTAAAAGCCTTAGAGAAGGTATTAGCCGGGTGGGTTGTTTCTTACTTATTGGCTCCTTATGTTCAAATATGCAAGACTGTACATACTATGTGCCTTGCCAAATACCCTTTCCCAGGAGAGTTTACCCCAGTACATAACCTTGTGGATGCAATCCCTGTCCTGTGCCCCCAGAACTCACACAACTTCCCCAAAGGACATGCCAGCCCAAGCCGTCTTCATCCATTATCTGCTGGAAACGTAGGAGTTGAGAAAGGCCAACCCACTGCTCACCACTTAATTATAAAAGGTCTTTTAAGAGCTCCCCTCTCGCACAGAGAGGCTTAATGGGTACCTCAGCTCTTCTACATTCTCAAACACATAAAACCCAGATGCCCTGTTCTGGCTTACTTGTCTTTAGCAGCACTGGCAGCAGCATTTCCCTGATATAATCATGTGACTCTGCAGCTGGGAACCATTGAAGTTGTGCTGCATCACCCCATTCTCTGGGCTCCTCTGGCATTGTTAAATTTTTAAAAAATCATGCTGAAAGCACATATGGTACAAGTTACCCTCCCTCTCTATTCCACTATGGCCCAGTACTAACGCTCATTGAAATGAGACCTATTTGGCCAATCCAACAAAGTCTACTACTTGCTAGGTGCCTTCTACACATTGACAACAGGAGAGGAACAATCTGGTTTAGTCCACATAAAATCCCTATAATGTCAGTATCATCCTCAGTTTTTAGGTGAAGAAAAAGGCTCCGAGAGCTGAAGTAGACATGAGCAGTTGATTCCTGCAAAGTCATTTGAACCAAGCATTTCTTGAGTAAAGTCATCTCTATTTCCCATGTTTAAGGAAACTACAAGTGGAATTTCAAACTTAATTCCATTCTCTGTCATTAAAGAAACTAACCCAGATGTGTTTACAAGTTAACTTGGAGGCCCATTCCTATAACCCTTCCCACCCTTTTTATTTTCTTTCTTCTCTTTCTGGTGGGAAAGAGCTGTAGACTTAGCCCCCAGTCACCTAAAGAGATATATCACAATGTTGGTTTATAACCTCTCTTGTTTCATTTTATTTTGAGTCGAAGTCTCACTCTATCACCCAAGCTAGAATGCAGTGGCATACTCACAGCCACCACAGCTTCAACCTGCTGGGCTCAGGCAATCCTTCGCCTCAGCCTTCCAAGTAGCTGGAACTGCAGGCATGAGCTACCATGCCCGACTTATTTTTTGATTTATTGTAGTGACAAGGTCTCATCAAGTTGCTCAGGCTGGTCTCAAACCCCTGAGCTCAGGCAATCCTCTCGTCTTAACCTCCCAAAGTGCTGGGATTACAGGCTTGAGCCATAACTTCTCTGTTTTATATGCAAAAGGGCTACCCTAGGAAAACAACCTTGCTGAGGCCCGTCCAGCTTTGCAGCTGGTTCTGAACCTCAGGTGCCTTGGGTACTACCATAAACACTTGCTTCTAGAGGAAAAGCAACTGCTTTCTAAAAAGATTGGGTGAGGCAGGGCATGGTGGCTCAAGCCTGTAATCCCAGCACTTTGGGAGGCCAAGGCAAGAGAATTGCCTGAGCTCAGGGGTTCAAGACCAGCCTGGGCAACTTGATGAGACCTCGTCTCTACGATAAATTTTTAAAAAGCATAGTAGCACATGCCTGTAGTTCCAGCTACTTGGAAGGCAGAGGCAGACAGATCACCTGAGGCCAGCAGGTTGAGGCTGCGGTGGCCATGAGCATGCCACTGCACTCTAGCCTGGGTGACAGAGTGAGACTCCGACTCAAAAAAAAGAAAAAAAAAAAGATGGAGTGAGTATTATTTGATTATTGCTTACCCTGGGATATTTTAAGACAAATTTCTCAGGTAACATCTATGCTTGATGTGAAAGCACAGGAAAACAAAATCCTGTGGAATCGAGTTTATTGCAATTATACTGCTGGTTATTTGAAACAGATGTCAGAAGAAATGTGCTTATTTCAGTTTCTTATTATTGAAAAATAAAAAATACCTTGAAAATGGTTCTACTGTCCTGACAAAGAAAGTATCTTTACTTTCCTTGGTGAAACATAAGAGAATTCTGAACCCATTTTTGTCACTAGCAGCTAAGAAGGGACCCCTTCTTACCAACAGACATCTTTGTGCAAGTTACCTGCCCTCTCAGATTCCAACCTTCATGTAAACATAAGAAGGTTGTGCAGTACCAAGCACATAGTAAGAGCTCAATAAATGTCTGCTGTGTAAATGAATGGTGCTCTCCTCTTAATGAACTGAGAAGCTGAACTCCTCCAAACTTGAATAATGGCAACCATATGGTTTAAGGCCAAGAGCCAGGTGGTTTCACGGTTCCCCTGGCCTTCTGACATTCTAGAACTATCTGCCCTTCACTTGTAGTTGATTTCCTCCTCTTCAATCCAAAATATAGAATAAAGACTAACTGCCTTCATTTACATTTTCCAACAAGGTTTTCTTTCTTTTTTTAACCCTCCATGAGTCAATCATCTTCAGCTATTGGGTAGCACCACCAAAGAACAAAAGTCTAGAAACCACAATTGGCTCAGACTTCAGGGCCACAGTCATCAAAACCAGAGAGAAAAGAGAGCGGGAAGAGAATTCTTAGCTACAGGGAAACACAAAGGTTGGGTGTTAAAAGCATGTTTTCAGTGTTTGTTGGTTCTTGCTGTGTACAATTGGTATTAAATGCAGGATGTGGGCAGTGTAAGGAGGGCTGAGGCGATAAGTTAATCTGGCACCACACAGTGCCTTCCTTTAACTTCCATATCAGAGCCAGATACTACTGAGAATGCCTACTCAGAGTAACTATCTGCTTTGTTATTCAGGTTGGCCCCTGTGCATGTCCTCATTGCCCAAGAGAGTGACCCTGGTACTGAAGTTGGACTAACTGGCCCCTATGCCCACTCCCCTTTCCTCCTTAAGAAAACAAGCACCTCTTATTTGTCCTCACTGTTCCTCCTCTACCTCTTGGAGGTCATCCCATGTTCAATCCCTTCAACTTGTATCAGGCAAAAATGGAGGAGGTGGGGAATATTCTACAAGGTGTTGAGCGGAGTACAAATGAAATCTCCAAGAAGGAAGTGTGTTACTTCCAAGTCAGGTTCTCCCTAGCAGAAAAGTATTAACTGGATCAATTAATGATGAGACAGACCATTGCAGTGCCTGGCACTGTGGCAGACTCAACTTCCAAGACCAACTATTTGAAGTTCCCCAAGCCATAAACCACATAGAAATCCGCTCCTCCCCCAACTTGGCATTTCCTAATGAGTACTGTTTGGATGCAATCATTTCTCTCCACACACCCTTTCCTCCAATTTCAACAGAATGAAAATTGCAAAGAAAAGCCTCATAAAATACTCTATTCCTGGTCTAGTGTGTTTACCTTCCCGATTTCTGCCATTCTGTTTAGGATCCCAGAACAGCCTGTCCTCTCAACAGATCAACATGCAAAGACTACGTCTAGCAGAATAGTCAGAAATAGAAAAGTAAGAGGCAACAAAGATGAGATTTCTCAACTCACACACCTCTTTTCTTGCTAAGTTCATCAGAACAAAAGGCACAATAGAGTAAAAGTCTCCCTCAAAGAAAATGTTTAAAAGGTCCATTTATGCAGGATCACTGCTCTTTTGGTGGAACCTTCCTATATTCAAGGATTTATTAATGATTCTTAAGTCAACACATAATCTAGATACATATAATGGTCTATAAATTCTACGTTTGTCAATACAAAGGGCTTAACACAGGGCAATCCCTTCGGGTCCCCTCCCACTGTGGGAGCTTTTCTGTCCTCTCAATAAATCCTGTTTCCTTAAAAAGAAAAAAGCGCTTAACACAAAACACTCAACACCTAAGGGGATGTAGGTGGTAGTCCACTTCCCTAAACTTTTCTATTTTTTAATTTTTTTACTTTTTGAGTTGGAGTCTCACTCCGTTGTCCAGGCTGGAGTGCAGTGGCACACTCACAGCCACCCCAGTGTTGACCCACTGGGCTCTGGCGATCCTTCCGCCTCAGCCTTCCAAGTAGACAGAACTACAGGCAGGTGCTACCATGCCTGGCTAATTTTTGTGATTTTTTGTAGAAACAAGGTCTCGCCAAGTTGCCCGGGCTGATCTCGAACTCATGGCCTCAAGCAATTCACTCGCCTCAGCCTCCCAAAGTGCTGGGATTACAGGCTGAGCCACCAAGCCCAGCCCCCTAAACTTTATTTACTCAAATTATAGGTGAAAACTCAATAGATAGGCAGTGGGTGGGGGAGGCAATGTATATAGAGGAAAAAAGACATCCAAAGAATCTACACAGAAGTAGATTGTGTTACTGGTTAGACTATTAATGTTACTAGCTAGGCAAGGTGGCAAGCACCTGTAGTCCCAGCTTCTCAGGAGGCTGAGGTGGGAGGATTTCTTGGGCCCAGGAGTTCAAGACCAGCCTGGGCAACATAGCAAGATCTCATCTCTACAAAAAATTTTAAAATTAGCCTGGTGTGGTAGTGCATGCCTGTAGTACCAGCTACTAAGAAAGCTGAGGCAGGAGGATTACCTGAGCCAAGGAGATTGAGGCTGCAGTGAGCTATGATCTTGCCACTGCACTCCAGTCTGGGTGACAGAGTAAGACCCCCCCAACTCAAAAACAAACAAACAAAAAGCACCAATAACTTGCTGACTTAACTTTTCCTGACAGATCTAATTAGAAGGTGGCAATAAATGCTTCCAAATGTTTAATTAAAGGTGATAATTATTTCTTGTCTTAAAAAGAGATGGAGTCATATGTTTACACTGCAAAGTATAATGTTTCCTTAGTTAAAACAGCGTGGAAACACCTTTGTGTAACACAGGATTCAAACCAGGATTAAAAATATCTACTGCGATAAGCAGCACTTAAAGTGATTTATCAACTCTTAACTTTCATATGCCAATGCACAATGACGTCTTAAAGCCTGCCCTGCTCTGGTTATTTCCTTTAGCCATGCAGTTTTGCTATCCTTACACCTCAACAAATAGTTTCTGTTCAAAATGTTATTTCCCTACCAGCATGTCTTAAGTGGATTCTTACCAAGAAAGTGGGGAAGTTTGGGGGGTACTCTACTTTCATAGCAAGAACACAGCAAGGATAAACTGAAACTCAGAAGAACTCAGAAACTATAGGAAATAGATAGGACCTCCCTCAACAACGAGGCAATCGTTTTCTAGATGAAAAAACCATTTAACAGATGGACTCAAGTACAATATTGCTGTTATGATACCAAAGCTTTCAATTCACTTTTTTTTTTTTAATGTAGAAATATGTCCTATGTTGGGAGAGTCCTGGCTACCACCACTACCCAATAAATATAACGTAGGGATGGAATTATCAGTCTTCAGCAACCCAAGGATTTTCATGTTTCAACACTGGGCACAACTACTATTTCATTCCTTCCATGATTCCTCTCGGGATACCACTCTTTCTCACTAGTGCTTCTGTTTTAGAAAGCTGGTCGGTATACAAATACGGTGTCCCTGAATCAATAAACATACTTTAGTTGCCCAAGCCTGGTGGGTCAGCCTGGTCTTGAAAGTGCCTATCAACCACCCTGATTCCGAGGGACCTGGGGGCTCATCAGGTGTCTTTGCAGCAGGTGCTGTGGGCTCGAGTGCCACATGTGTGCTCGTGTGTACACACACGTACACATACACACACAGAGAGACAACCTTCTTCTTCAAAGGAAGTCTCCACCGAATTATCTCCAAGCAGAGCTCTGGTCTCTGCCCGTTTTACAATGCTGGGTTGGATTACAATCTCAGGCCAGCATCTCAGCCTGCAATCTGGGGCATTCTGATAACCCGGGCAGTGCTTTCGACAGCGTGTGCGGTTCCCAGGAGAACGTGACAAGTAGCGGGAGCCGAGGCCACCGAAGGAAGGAGGGAATGGAGAGTGGGGCTCAGAGCAAGAGGTGGATGGAGGTCAGGGGGTTGGCCGAGTCGGTTGGGGGGGGTTCCTTCCTAGCAGGGGTTCTCCGATCCTCGGGGCGGCACAGGAACTGAGTAAAACTCCGGGGAGTTTCCCCGGCCGCGCGCCCCTGCACACGCTCAGACGCACGCCGCTTACACTCACTCGCGCGTTCACTCCCGCTCACACCCACTCACACCTCAGAAACTCTCGGCGAGCTGGAGGCGC
>NW_007258950.1:111522-113400 GCF_000164805.1 Carlito syrichta | reverse complement strand
GGGGTGGAGTGGGAGAAGAGGAGCCAGAGAGCCGGACACTGGGGATCGGAAGTGGCCCCGGCGCGGGAGAGCGCGGCGCAGAAACCCGAACTGCCCGGCCAGCACCTCCGGGCGCTAGGGGCCAGGACTTGCTTGGGTGGCAGGCAGGAAATAAGCTACCCCTGTGCCCTTTCAGTTTCTCCAGCTGTAAAAATAAGATACCGATCTCGTAGTGTATTGAAATGGTTAAATGAGATCATGCACATTTGCATCGCACTTAACATGTACGCGTAAACGTCAGCGTCAGCCGCCATGAAGATGATGATGATGATGATGACCCGTGAAAACTTTTAAATCCCGCCAGCTCTCTTAACCTTTGCTTTTCAGCTTCTGCTGGCCTTTAAGTTCACCCGACGACGTCTGACGCGCTGCCGATTTCTGGTTTCCACTGGTGACGATTCAGGGCTTCCTCTCAGAGTTAAAGTCTCATTGGCTCCTGGGAGCCTGCGGTCTCAACCGCGCCCCGCGGACTCAACTGTGTCACTGGGCTATCTTGTGGAACTCTCCTAAAGGGGCATCAGAGAGGCTGCACGATGGAGCAGAATCTACATCTTCCTTCTGTTGAGGAGCCCTGGCCCGGGGTCGCATTCTCAAAGGGAGGGAGGGACCTTCGTGGGAGTAGGAGGAATCCACGCACACCGTAAACATTCCTTAAGTACCTGCTACATAGAAGCGCTGTGCAGGGGCATGGGAATATTGATAACACCAGCAAAACAGTATGTGCGGGTCACCCTTCTAATCCGCACAACAATCTGTGATGTAGACCCCTGCAGCTACCTCAGTTTACGAAAGGAAAGGAAGACACAGTGAAGTAAAATAGCCTACCCAAAGAAAGTTTCACATCTAGAAAGTGGTGGAGTTTAGCTTGGAGACAGGAAAGTAACCGCTTGATACGTGAAACAGACAATATCACAACACATTTGGGTTTAGTGCAAAAGATAGTGATGTACCTAATGCACAGAGGTATTTAAAAAAGGACATGGCAAGGCACAGTGGCTCACACCCGTAATCCCAGCACTTTGGGAGGCCAAGGTGAGAAGATTGCTTGAGCCCAGAAGTTCAACACCAGCTTAGGCAACATAGTGAGACCTTCCCCAAACTCCAAAAATTCGTCAGGCATGGTGGCACGCACCTGTAGTCCCAGCTACTTGGAAGCCTGAGGCAGAAGGATAGCCTGAGTCCAGGAGTTTGAGGCTGTGGTGAGCCTTGATCGCACCACTGCACTCTGCCTGGGTAACAGAGACCCCAACTCAAAAAAATAAAATAAAATAAGGACATTGTCCTGTGTGTATAGCCATGGGGAGGGAGTGTCAGGGAGATTTTTCTGGAGGAGGTGAAGTCTGAGCTGGGTTTAGAAGAAGGCACAGGCAGGTACAAGTGGAGAAGAGTCATAGTAAACATTTTCAAACATTAAGAAGGATTGGAAGAGAACTGGAGAGGTGGATGGAGTGGAATCTAAAGCAATATAACAGGACCAAACCCAAGGGCTTTCTTCCCACAGAAGCTAAAGAGTATTAATTTGACTCTTGGTTGGTAGGAAGTCGGAAAAATTTTAAGCCTGGGAGACATGTCAAATGTTCTTCTATAAAGGCTAATCTGGAAACATAGAGGACCCCAGAGCCAGGAGACTTGCTTTAAAAAGTATTGAATAGCCGGGCTCGGTGGATCAGCCTGTAATCCCGCGCCTTTGGGAGGCTGAGGTGAGTGGATTGTCTGCGCCCGCGGGTTCGAGACCCGCCTGGGCAGCGAGACCTCATCTCTACAACAAATCAAAAAATCAGCTGGGCGTGGTAGCGCGCGCCTGTAATTCCGGCTACTCGGCAGGCTGAGGCGGAAGGA
>NW_007258950.1:110649-111002 GCF_000164805.1 Carlito syrichta | reverse complement strand
ACTGCACTCCAGTCTGCACGACAGAGTGAGACTTCAACTCAAAAAAAAAAAAAAAATTGAAATGGCCGGGCTCGGTGGCTCAGCCTATAATCCCGCGCTTTGGGAGGCCGAGGTGAGTGAATTGCCTGAGCCCGCGTGTACGAGAACCGCCTGGGCAACTTGAAGAGACCGCATCTCTACAATAAATCAAAAAAATTAGGCGGGTGTGGTAGCGCACGCCTGTAATACCAGCTACTTGGAAGGCTGAGGCAGTAGGATCAATGGAGCCCAGCAGGTCGAGGCTGTGGTGGCCTGGAGCAGCCACTGCACTCCAATCTGGGCGACAGAGTAAGACTCCAACTCAAAAAAAAAAA
>NW_007258950.1:80313-110629 GCF_000164805.1 Carlito syrichta | reverse complement strand
AATGGCAGCAATAGGAATCTAACACAGTTGCTAAGGACCCAAACTACATGGATGGGAAGGAGAGGATGGACTCAAGACTTAGAAAGACCTGGAGACTGATAGGCTGAGAAGGAGGCAGGGAGGAAGGCGAGTTGTCAAGGTGGGTTTCTAGACTGGCAGTCAGTCGTTGGTGGTGCCGCCCAGTGATGGGAAGGACAAAGGTAGACACTTTCTAAGTGCCTCTGGAATCTGCAGTGATGCAACTAAATTAGGATTAAAAGGGTTTATACAAGTTGGGCATGGTGGCTCATGCCTATAATCTCAGCACTTTGGGAGGCAGAGATGAGAGGACTGCTGGAGTCTAGGTTTTTGAGACCAACCTGGGCAACTTGGCGGGACCTTCATCTCTACAATAAATAAAACAATTAGGTGGATGTGGCATTGCCCACCTATGGTTCCAGCTACATGGAAGGCTGAAGCGGAAGGATTGCCTGAACCCAGCAAGTTGAGACTGCAGTGGCTGTGAGCTTGCAACTACACTCCAACCTGGGCAACAGAGTAAGACTCTGACTCAAAAAAAAGGGGGGGAGAGTTTATACACACCCAGCCTTCCCCACCCCCAAATAATGAGAAAATATTCCTGAACACCTATGAGCAGTGATATTTGTCACCACCAACTGAGAATTCTGCCTTGTGTAAGCTGGATGTTTTTGGACAATGCACAAAGTCTTAATGAGACTTGGCTTCTACAGTGTGAGACAGGAGGAGGAGCCCCATCTGCAAGACTGATCCAAGATGTCATGGTGTCTGAAACCTCAACCCCAGGTACGTTCACCACTGCTTGATTTCAGTCTCCCTTGTCCCTGGCTGCAACCTGCAGCAGCAACCCCCAGAGCCACCTCTACCGTTATTATCTTCATCCCTGGCATCCCAAGCCCCAGCTACCCCCATAGTTGATCCTCACACTTTTCCTTTATCAGATCTAGGCTTGCATTTCTTCCAGTTAGCTTCCTTTCCTATCCAGCCTAGCCTCGAAAGTCAACACACTCAGTCACTTCCTTGCTGGTGCTCCCTACTCCTTTGCTCTATTGTGCCCTCCTGGCAAATTTTTCTAGCATTCCACATTTTTCATATGGGCTACTTAAGAACCAAAAAGCATGAAACTTGGTCCCGCTACAGACTTATGACCTCTAATCTCAGCTGAGTATTCATACAGGCTGGATAGCCTCCTGCATTATGGATGGGAAGGTGACCCTCCTTGTCCTCAAGACATCTTTCCCACTCCCTCACTTTTCCTACTGTTTTGTTTGTGGTTTCACTTTGTTGTTTAGGCTGAAGTGCAATGGCATGATTATGACTCTCCGCAGCCTCAACCTCCTGGGCTCAAGTGATCCTCCCACGTCAGCCTCCTAAGTAACTGAGACTACCGGTGCGTGCCACCATCCCTGGCTAATTTTTTTTGTTTTTCTTGGAAACAAGGTCTCACTATGTTGCCCGTGATCTCGAACACCTGGGCTCAAGCAGTCTTCCCACCTAAAGTGCTGGGATTACAGGAATGAGCTACCATGCCCAGCCAGCACTGGCTTTTAAGAAAAGAAATAGTGGCAACCCCTTCAGGTCCCCTCCCACTGTGGGATCTTTCCTATCCTCTCAATAAATCCTGCTTTCCAAAAAAAGAAAAAAAATAGCTTTATTGAGAGTTGACTGGCAAGGAGATGGGAAGCAACACTCAAATCTTTCTCCCAAGGTGGGGTCTGGAAGCAGGTTTTATAGGCAGAGGGTGGCTATGGGAGAGATAGGAAAAGCAATGAGGAATGATCTGATGAGGTCATGCAAAGATGAGATGCCAGGTCCTTGACTCTGAAGTCCATATTGCAGCAAATTGGGGCATCCCACGCTTCTTAATTTGGTTTCTGTTCCTCGGTCCAAATACTTGGATTCTGCCTGTGGTTGGCTCTAGGGTCACAAATTGGGCATGGTTGGTCTATCTGGACATGTTCCAGTTTATGTGCTCTGCAACCTGGGGTCCATTACGCTGAAAAACAACTCATCATTCCATTATATTTTATTACTGACAAGGTTGAAACAGATTGAACCAGCTCTGAAGTTACATCATCGAAAACTACTATTTGTTCTTTTGTTTAATTTAAAGACATAGGACTTTTTCTCCACCTTATTTCATAGTGTGATGATGTTTAGAAGTTAGCAAGATAATTAACTTTCCTGTTTTTGGGGGGCCAATAGGTACTTGGGTCATTTCCTTTTCAAGTCAGCTCTAGCATGTTTCCAATTGGCTATAAAAACATATTCAAATCTAGGAAGCTCCTAATAACTAGTCAGTTATAAAGTGGCTAAAATATGTTTTGTTTTTAAAATTTTTGTCTTTGAGTTGGAGTTTCACTCTGTCACCGAGTCTGGAGTGCAGTGGCACACTCACAGCCACCCAGCATTGACCTGCTAGGCTCTGGCAATCCTTCCGCCTCAGCCTTGCAAGCATCAGGAACTACAGGCACACACTACCACGTCCCGCTGATTTTTTTATTCATTGTAGAGACGAGGTCTTGCCAAGTTGTCTGGGCTAGTCTCGGACCTGCAGATTCAGGCAATCCACTTGCCTCAGCCTCCCAAAGTGCTGGAATTACAGGCTGAGCCACCGAGCCCGGCCTAAAATATGTTTCAAAATAATTGTAGCTATATCTAGATTAGTGAATTCTTTCAAAAACAAACACAAAACCCAAACCCCATAAATCACATGAAGCAGATAGCTGTTACTGTAGCTGCATGCCAAAAATACCTCTCTGTGTGCCTATTTTTGCATCTGCCCAGCTCAAGGTAAAAGGAACTAACTCTACACAAAGTTGTGAAAGTTTTAAATCTTCTGTTCCAATTTTCTCATGTATTCTTCTATCTTGCTTCAAGCCTCTATTCTGCTTCTCAATGACAGCCTCTTCTTTTTGAGGAGGAAGGAAGCAACTGCATGGCACTGTGATACAAGCAATAAAAATGTATGCACAAACACCTTGGGGGAATGGAAAAGATTTCACAAAAAAGGTTCTATGGGACAGAGTCAAAAAGAATGAACTGAATTTTGCAAGGCAGGGAGAAGAGAGACAAGAAAGATAGGTTTAACATTTTCCAGCAAGCTGCAAAGTACTGAAGCAAGGATGAGCAATTTGAATATAACCCACAGACATGTTTATGTGACCTTCATTCTTTAACATCTTTGTCAGAGTATACTGATGAACATGCCTGATTCAAAGCATAGCTATAATTTCACCAGCCTCCAAAATCATTATCTGGTTGTCCACTGTTTCAACTCTATCTTCCAGTTCTATTATTTCTGGAGCATTATCATAAAATCTAATCTTGTTCTTAAAGTAACCGAGTGAGGTAAAGAATAGATATTTTTTTCTAATAGAAATCAAAGTACTGATTGGGTGGGGTAGGAGAATTGTTCAATGTTATGTAAACTATTAATGGAAACTCTGGTATAGAATAGGAATCGAGGTTTTATGATCAATTACTTTTATCTATTGCTTTAATAATAATAATATCTATCTAATTATTAACCACCCCCCATGGCTATTACACATCCCTAAAGGCTATACCTCCATCTTGGAGTGTTTCTCGTTCTTTATGCAGAATTATTTACCTCCGCTGATAACATAGTCACTAAAACACATCTTTTCCTAAGAAAACTTCCTAGAACTACTGGCTTCCTCAAAGGGTGACTTTATTCACAATTGTCCCCAATTGGGTCAGCCACCCTCCCCATAAAACCAAGTTATCTGTACATTTCCAGATGGCCACCCCTTAAGCCATTTTTCTGTAGAAATCATGTTCCCCCTAGCTAGAACCCTTATTTTCTGTGATTGCACCACTGGATTCTCTGCGTGCATGGGTTTTTTCCCCCATCTGAACTATTTTCTCCTTTTTGACCTTCTTAAATCTCCTGTGAGTCTATTCCAAATACCTCAAAGACATGTTTTGTTTTGTCTTGTCATTGAAAACACAATTCTAATTTTTCTAACTCCTTTTAAGGCTGTTAAAAAAAAATGTGTGTGTGTGTGTGTGTGTGTGTGTGTGTGTGTGTGTGTGTGTGTGTATGGCCTAAATTCCTAACTATTGATATAGTTCTCTTTTGTGTACTTCTACTTACAAAATGCTAGTCCACATTGGGAATGTTTTACTTGATTCTAAGTAAGCAACCTCACCTAGTAGGTTTTTGTATTTTTGTTTGTTTGCTTTCCTTTTGAGTCAGAGCCTTACTCTGTCTCCCAGGCTGGAGAGCAGTGGCACAGTCACACATCAGTGCAGCCTCAACCTTCTGGGTTCAGACAGTACTTCTACCTCAGCCTCCTGAGTAGGTGGGACTGCATGAGCACATCATCACACCCAGCTAATCTTTCTATTTTTTGTGAGATGAGGTCTCACTGTATTGCCCAAGCTGGTCTCAAACTCCTGGCCTCAAGCAATCCTCTCACCTCCCAAAGTGCTGACACACCTGGCCTACCTAGCAGGTTTTGCCTCCCATGTTGTTCACCTTCAACAGCCTCACTTCTTACAGTGTAAGTATCAGCCTTCAGAGTAAAGTACTGGTGTACTACATACTTCCAGGTCTGAGTTCTCACTCTCTCCATGACAATGACCTAATCAATTTTTAAAATTTACTCAATATTGTTGTGTGTTTAAAAATGATATCAGAGTAAAGATACAGCTAAGATTGTGGTTGTAAAACCATTTGTTAAGATCACAGAAAAATTTAAGGGTGTGCCATGTAGACCTTCTTTGTGAGACACCAAAATTTCTAAGAATCTTAAAGTAGTATACCACAGCAATCTCACTGGTAGAGAATAACTCATCTCAAAAAAAAAAAAAAAAAATATATATATATATGGATGTAGCTTCTGTCTGGTGGGTTGGATTATAATTTGATATATAAGAAAACCACAACATCAAGAAAATGGAAAGATCACAAGTGGAGAGCCTAATAAAAAAAATTTTTAAAAAGCCGGGCACGGTGGCTCAGCCTGTAATCCTGCGCCTTTGGGAGGCTGAGGTGAGTGGACTGCCTGAGCCCGCGGGTTCAAGACCCGCCTGGGCAGCAAGACCTCATCTCTACAATAAATCAAAAAATCAGCCGGGCGTGGTAGCACCTGCCTGTAATTCTGGCTACTTGGAGGGCTGAGGCGGAAGGATTGCTGGAGCCCAGCAGGTTGAGGCTGCGGTGGCCAGAAGCGGCCACTGCACTCCAGTCTGGGCAACAGAGTGAGACTCCAACTCAAAAAAAAAAGAAGACCGTTGAACCTTCAAACTTCTATGACCAGGAATCAGGCTGAGAAAACTATTCAGCCGGGTGCGGTGGCTCACACTTATAATTCCAGCACTTAGGCCGAAATGGGAGGATTGCTTGAGCCTAGGAGTCTGAGACCAGCCTAGGCATCAGAGCAAGACCTCCTCTCTCTAAAAAATAAACAGAGGATAAACAGTGGGAGGCATACAACCTGTCTCCTTAGTTCACAGGTCTTCAGAATGAGAGGTATCTATCATACTTGAAAACCTTATTTAAGAAGCCTAATCTACATCTGGAACTGATTTAAATAATGGGATCCTGGGGCTCCAGTCTGACCTAATGCAGAATTGAAACTCCTAGAGTATTTGGGGTTGGGAGGAAGAAGAATATATTGCATGTGGGAGGAACATAAATAATTTATGGACAGAGAGTGGACTGTGGCAAATTTTAAATGGGCACAAGTTCTTTGACACCTCTCCCCTTCAGAGGAATTGTGTATGGTCCCTCTTCTCTTGAATCTGGATGGGCTCTGTGAATTTTTTACCAATAGATTATGATAGAAATGACATAGTACAAGTTGCTTTGTCCAATCTTAAGAGACTGTTATTTTCAACTATCTTTTGGAACATTCATCCCAGGAAACCCTGAGCAATCATGGAAGAAGTCTGGACCCTGTGGGAGAGACAATGTGGAAAGGCCTTGGAAGCAAGTCCCACTTGAGGCCAGGCTTCTGGTCATGTCTAGTAAGTTATGTCAGTAAATCTGTCTTGGGCTCTCCAGACTAGATATGTTGGCAGCTGAATGTTACTGAGTGACCCCAGCTGATGCTACATGGAGTAGAAGAATGGCCCAGACGAGTCATCTCTGAATTCCTAACAAAACCATGGAACATTACATTATAAAATGGTTGCTATCTTAAACCACGTCAGGAGGTAGTTGGTTACACAGCATACAAAGAAAAATTTTAGATTCAATTCACTTGACTTTTGATGCTCAAATTGCTGCAAGTCTGACTAGTGGAAGTGTTTTTGGTTTGTTCCAGCACAACAAAACATTACATTATCACTGTATTAATTTTCCAGGGCTGCCAAAACAAAATACCACAGACCAGGTGGCTTACACAACAGAAACATATTTTCTTATAGTGCTGGAAGTCCAAGATCAAGGTGTTGGCACACTGGTTTCCTCAGGCACTTCTTGGTTTGCAGTTGACCTTCTTGCTGTGTTCTCATGTGGTCTTTTGTGTGTGTGCACATCCAAGGTATCTCTCCCTCTTTACTCCCTGTACTTATAAGAACATCGGTCATATTGAATTAGAGTGTCACCCTTATGATCTCATTTAACCTTAACTACCTCTTTAAAAGCCTGTCTCCAAAAATAGTCACATTGAAAGTTAGGGATTCTACATATGAATTATCCCCTTGCCGAAAGTTTTTCCTGGTTCCCAGCTGATCCTAGTTGAGGAATGGGGTGGTGGAAGGCTAGCGACTTCTCTATGTAGTCATCTCAAGTTTCTGAACTCACCTAGGTTTCTGTTACTATTCTGATGCACTCTGGCACTCTCCTCAGTTATTTTCCTTAAAATGTAGCATTTTTGGCTGGGCATAGTGGCTCATCCCTGTAATCCTGACATTTTGGGAGGCTGGACCAGGATTGCTTGAGCCCAGGAGTTCAAGACCAGCCTAGGCAACTTGGCAAGACCCTGTCTCTACAAAGCAATAACAAAAAATAAGCTGGGCATGGTGATGTGCTCTTGTAGACTCAGCTACTTGGGAGGCTAAGATGAAAGGATCACCTGAGTCCAACAGGTGGGGACTTTGGTAACTGTGATAGTGCCACTGCACTTCAGCCTGGGTGACAGTGAGAATTTAACTTTTAAAAAAAACAAGTTTTAAATTAGGCTTCTTAAATGAGGTTTTTAAAAAAGGATGACACCTCTCATTCTGAAGACCTATGAACTAAGGAAACAGGTTTTACGCGTGCCACACACCAAACATACAGCAGTGCAACAGAGATAGGATAACTATCTCCCTTTCAAGAAGGGAAAAACATGAGTCACATAGCATTCCCTGGCCCATAAAGATTCTGAAATTTAGCTAGGCACATGCCACCAGTTCCTTGAATAATCCTTTTCCCTAGGAAAACACTTGCTTTGTCACTCAGGCAGGAGTGCTGTGGCACCATCATAGCTTACTGTAACCTCTGACTCCTCGGCTCAAGGTATCCTCCTGCCTCAACTTCCTGGGGTAGAAGGATCACCTGAATCCAGGAGTTAAGAGGTTACAGTGAGCACCTCATCACACCCATCTAACTTTTTGTTTTTGTAGATAGATGTAGCTATTTTGCCTAGGCCAGTCTCAAATGCCTGACATCAAGCAATCCTCCTGCCTCAGCTTCCCAAAGCACTTGGATTACGGGCATGAGCTACCTCACCCAGTCTAAAATATGCTTGTTTTTTTTGTAGTTCCAGTTGTCTTTGTGAGGGGGAGGAGTGCTAGGGCCTCTAGTCTGTCATCTTCTCTGAGTCTCTATTGTCTAATATTTCTCTGTGAGTCACATTTTTCAGTTTCTGTTCACATCCAGTAACTTTTGAGAGCCAGACATCATCCTGGACCACTTCAAAGTCCAGTAGGGCAAATTTCATTCAATTTCAAGGCCTGAGAATAACGCTATGATTCAAAGATCTGCTCTTTGGGGTTATAGTGTCTGATTCTGCACCCAGAGTGCTACCCTCCCAAAGACATGGCATCTTTGACTGTTTTCTGTATATATTATCTTCTCTATAATACTATTAACCTTTTAAAATTTTTATTTTGGGGGGACTTTTATTTTTATCCTCTGTTCAATATATGCTTTCATAAATTTTTATTCTCCCCTGGGTCTTTTCTAAATTTGTCTTTTTTCCCTCTCAATTTCATTCTTGAATAAATGCAGGTCCTGTTATACATCTTTCTACTGTCTATTCCTCTAAGTTTCTGAATTCCCAATTCCTGGGTTCATAAATGTAGATGCTATTAATTAAATTCAGTTGGAATGTTCTGAATTAATAGTTTTCTCTGGTTCATGACTTTATTTTGGGGGGTAATTCAAGATTCAAAAAAATTGCTAACAGCAAATTTGTATGGAAGGTTTTTTTCATGTGTAGTATAAACTCCTCACATGATGATAGCAACAATTCTATGGACAAACATAGCAAAGAATGTGGGGGAGAGGTTACTGTTTTTTGGTTCAGAAGCACAGTTGTCTTATTTATAAAGTGAAGAGCAATTTCCTTTTAAAAAAATATGCACTGAGGAGGCATTTTAAAAATTCTTTGATATCTTGTTAAATAAGACCCTTCAATGACTTGTTTTCCCTTTCATCAGTAAGCCTCCAAAGGACATCAGCTCCTCCTAAGATGCCTCCCTCTTTTCCAGAACTAATCACCCAGTGTTTCCACATCTGATCATATACAATTCCCAACACTTATTTTCTGTTCTTCAATAGCTGGTTACGACTTGTTTTATTTCACCATTCAGAATTACATCTTCTCCTGAACTCAAGCTCATGTTGGGTCACTATCAGAACCCTTCTGCATTCTTTTAAGTACTTCCTTTTCAAATCATTTTCTGCTCTACTGTGGGATCTTGGGGTCTTAGATGTTTATTTCCCAACTTAGATTTAAAGTTTGTTGCATTCTCTGAAATTTAATATGCTTAGACATGGTCTCTAAGTGATTTTTTAAAAAGAGATTTGTAAAGTAGTTGAAATTTAGGTGATTGTCATTATACTACAAGAATCTTACACTTTTTTTTTTTTGAGTTGGAGTCTCACTCTGTCACTCAGACTGGAGTGCAGTGGCTGCTCCCAGCCACCGCAGCCTCGACCTGCTGGGCTCCAGGGATCCTTCTGCCTCAGCCTTCCAAGTAGCTGGAACTACAGGTGCACGCTACCACGCCCAGCTGATTTTTTTTTTTTATTTATTGTAGAGATGAGGTCTCACCAAGTTGCCCAGGTGGGTCTTGAACCCGCGGCCTCAGGCAATCCACTCACTTCAGTCTCCCAAAGCCCGAGATTACAGGCTGAGCCATCAAGCCCGGCTGAATCTTACACTTTTAACTATGACATACAAGGCAACATGGAATGGTTGTGCAATTTATGTACCACACGGGAGGCACTGGGCTGAAATCTAGCCCTATCTTCATTTGCTGTGTTCTGTTGTGAAACCGCATTTTCAGAAGAGCTGCCTCATTTGTGGGGCTCTACCCACCTACACACGAAGCTTTCTCTAATGTAAAGTCCAGATGGCAGTTTTCTTCAAAAAAGTTTCTCTTTAGGAGAGGCCTTTAGAGATATTTAAATATACTGGAAGTATTGTAGTTTTCTGTTGTCTTCATTTCTGAATGGCCACAGTAGCTTGATGCATTTTCTGCAAAATACAGAACAAAACAAAAACCCCAAATACATACAACTAGATACTATTTTAAGAATATCTTTGCTCATGTACATAAAAAACTGAAAAAAAAGGTAATCATGATGCAATTCCAGAAGTGACACTGGGGAGAAAATTGTAAAAGATTAACAAACTTAAATTTAACACATGTCAAAGGGCTGATACACGATACTGGTTGAGTTCTGTTACACAGGCCATACCTGTACATTGAACAATCAACTGTACATGAGTAAAGTATTTTTTCCATTGTGGAGATAAGTGTGTTGTCATACCAATTGTTACTATTACCTATCTGCATTTGCAGTGGGAGAACTTAAAAGCTTTCTTGTTCCAAGGAGCCTTGTGAAACAATGTGATGCTCCAACTCAGCATTAGCTCCCTGAATTATAAGATCACATACATAAAGCAGCTGCCAAGCAGAAGGGAAAAAAATCTTTGAAAGTTCAAAGACAGATTCATCTTTGAAAATATCTGTACTTAATCTATACACATTTAAAAAATACTAACAGGAACATTCAAATAATCTATGTTCAGCTTTTTCCAGGTATTTCAAAGGGTGACATTTTAACCTTCAGCTTAATTACGTTCAAGCATCAAAAATATCTCAACAATTCAGAGGAATGTTCCTGACACAGGGCCACTTTACTCAACAAAACAGCACCCAAAGTCATGAAGTGCTATTTGGTATAAAAATGAAGCTTCTTTTTCATTAACACACACTCAACAAAATTATCTTTGGTGTCACTTTCCTGAGCAAAATTTAAAGGAGTTTGGAAAAATATTACTCCCTAACATTTAGATTATTTTTTACTCCAGCGAATGTTACAATAAATATCTGTGTGCTTACATTTTCATGCATGGGTGCTTTTATTTTTATAGGATAATTTCTCAAAAGTAAGATTGTTCATGGAAAAGTATGTGTATTCAATTTTAATATACAAACAGGTAACTTTGTAGCACTTTATTTCTGCCAGCAATGGTTGAGTGTGCCGATTTCCTTGCAACCTCACCAAGATGAATGTTGTTACTATTTAACCTTATACCAATCTGATGAAAACTATTATTGTTTAAAACATTCCATTACCTATTAAAGGATGAACATACTATATCCTTGACCTTTTCCATATCCAAGTCTGTGAATTGCTTATGCACAGTATGACCTTTCTCCAATAACTCTTTGATTGGGGTCTTTTGCCATATGACATTTAAATGTTTTATTAAGTAAAATATGACTGGGTTTCCAATATTGTTAAAAAGATCATTCAGCTGGGCACAGTAGCTCATGAATGTTATCCCAACACTTTGGGAGGCAGAGGCAAGAGGACTGCCTGAGCCCATGGGTTTGAGACCAGCCTGGGGAACTTGGCGAGAATTTCTCTCTACAATAACTCAAAAAAAAGTAACCGGGTATGGTGGTGTGGCGTGCCTATGTGGTTCCAGCTACTTGGAAGGCTGAGGTGGAGGGATCATCTGGGCCCAGGAGGTCAAGGCTGCGGTGATAGTGAGTGTGCCACTGTACTCCAGCCTGGGTGACAGATGAAACACTGAATTAAAAAAAAAAAAGACAAAAAAAAGATCACTCTCATCCTAAGATTGTGTAAGTATTTTCTTTAATTGTATATCTTTGTATGTTTCAACTGTTGAGACCAATATGAGAAATTTCTGCAATTTTTTAAAAAAGAAGAGCAAGGGCAAAGAGAGAGCAAGTAAGGAAGATAAAGATGACTGTTCCATGGTTTTAGTTAAGAAAAATCTTACATTTTAGAAAATGAGACTTCCTATGTTGTGAATTCTTGTATTATCATAAAGCCACATTTGCAGAAAATGCACAATAAATATTCTGATGTAGCCCCTCCATGTGGATAATGAAATTTTGCGTATATGTACATCATTTTATACTTAAATGTAAATTTTAAATATTTTTATTTCCACCTTTTTTGAATAATGCTTACCTATTAAGTTAAAAAGACTGTAGAACTTGAAGAATAGGATATTTGGGAAAGTTATTAAATTCTCCTACATTAACCAAATACAAATACAGAAATTCTCCATTTTAAAATGTCACATAGTTTAAGTCAACTAAATTGGCACAAATATCACTTAAAACAACAGTATGCCCCCCAAAAAGTTTCTGCATGATTGTTTATTTAAAATATTATGACTCTGAATGTAAATACATATGGGCTCACATAATTTATGGTTGTTCATATAAACCCTCAATTAAAATGATTAATTGTTCATCCTCAATGTCTTTGTTCTAATAAGCATAATAGTAAATTTTCTACTGAAAGTGTTTAAAGCCTTTTGAATCTTTGTTATAAGAAATTACTGAAAAATAACTTAAGCTTAACTACATTAAACAATACTATTATTTGCAATGCTGTCACACATTTCTCCATGGCAAGATAGTCACACATGGTTATTGCACAATTTATAGGTACAGATTATTATGTGCATAAAAACTCTCTACATAATGACAGTGTTTTTGCTGCAACTTGCTCAACACATTTAAAATTGTTGAAATACAATTTACAAAATCTTTAACAATATACTTTTAAGATAAAAGTATCCTGAGGATATTACAAAATTCATTTTACCAGCCCTTCATTGCTTTGCTTTGCTTTACTTGACTCTTTAATTCCCAAGATAATAGTTGTCCTTATTTTATTACATAAAATGCTCTTTTATATTTCCTATTAAACAAAATATATTTAAGCTAAATAGTATACAACTGTCCCATAAACACTTAGTCCCATCTGCCTGCAGTCTCATTGGTTAAAATCAAGTATTTATCAAGTTTCCTATAATTCTGAATCAGAAAAGGTACAGCACAAAACAGAAATAGGGTTAGCACATTTAAGTTAAAAGCATTGTGCATTTTTAATATTTTGGTCATATTTTATAATAAAATAATATATTTTGGCAAAAATAAAATATAAGGTTTAGTTTTTTTTCTATTAATGGTAGATCTGAAGGATAATTTACATTTGTAAATACTATGTACTCAATTTCACTGTTTTCACATTTGTTTCTAAAAACACTGCTGTAAGGTTTTCAGAATTTTGAGATTAAAGCACCTAAAAATTAAGAAATAAGATAAAATTTAAGCAAAACATTTGTTGATGCTCAAAAATCCTTTGACAAATTCACAAACTTACTTTTAAGTGTCTTATTTTATGCCAACACAGAATCTTTATTGCCTGCTAAAACTTATTTGACTTAATGCAATCTCTAAAATAATAATCTTGGAAGTCTTCTTGAAATTTATTTGAAAATAGGATGGAAATTCAAGATTAAAAAAATGAAAAAACATAGTTGCAAAGAAAGTTATTCTGGTGGCAGTAGTTGTTATGGCACAAAAACATGTGAAAAGATGTAGTTTTTGCTTATATATACATAAACTCTTCAAACAAGATGCGTAAGAGATATATACACACATACACACACACATATGTATACATACACATTAACTTGGGCTCCAGAGAGGAAATTGATGAAAACTTCACAAAATGAGCCATTTAGCTCATTTATCACTTAAGTTCCAATGATAAATCTAATGGAGATGTTCATTATTTGATTCTTATCCAAATGTCAATCTATCATTAAGAAGAGTTAAGAGGAAAACAGTTTGAGATGTATAAGGCTGATAATGGAAGTGACAGTGTGATGAGTTCAGTGATGAGTATTATGTACAACTGCCTTTACAAATAGGGTATCTTTACTGGGAAATTCATGCAGAGATATCTGCAGAAGAGTTTATCAACAATAAGAAAACAATGACATACGGTAACATACTATAGCAAGTATTATTACAGCAATACTTATACATTATACTTTACACAATATAGTCTAATTCTGAATAACCTTGGTTAATTTTTAAGGCATCAGTGCATCAAGGGCAAAGCTCCATAAAATAAATATGAAAACAAGAAAGCATTAGCTTATTTGTAGTATAGATAGTGATCACTGTATATTACATCTGTTGGCCACTTCCATGTAGGTAATAAATTATATATCTAATTTTGAAAATATTACAGCATAAATTTCACATCATTCTTCAACACTTCATTTAAGGGGCTAAATTGATCTGGCAGTATTCTCATTTTCATTGTTCCATCAGCTCCACAAGAGAAAATGTGATTTGCTGGCCCTGTCTCAATTTGCATCACTCCAGTTCCAATATTTCTAAAAATGGATTGCCGAGCATGTTCATTGATAAAAGTGTGGAGAAGACCAAAAGTAGAGAGACTCCAAATCTGAAAGATATTAAGAACAATATGAAAATTAGGGTTGATGATTACCTTAAGAATCCAAATGAAAATTTTAGGCCTACCTTCTGTTATAAATAAGGAATTTCCAAAACAGAAGTGGAGAAAAATCTGCATGGGCCTAAGATCATAACACCTTGATTCTTTATAGGGTATTAAAATTTAGCAATTGCTTTACCATTATTAAATACTTAAAAATTCATCCAGTAAGAGTGCAAAAGAGAAAATTTAGGTTCAAAGAGGTTAAGTGTACAATGTTATAAAAACGTATAATGCTATAGGGATTACAGTCAAGGTTTCCTATCTCTCAACAGAACTTTTGCTGTGTAGTTATATAGTAGGGAAATCCCTTCTCTGTAATATTGAATGCTTACCAGAAGATCAGAACAGCTAGAAAGAGGGAAGAACTTGACACCTAGAGGCCCTCACACCAAAGCTATGCTTTAACTATAAGACAAAGTAAACTACTAAAGCTTCATATATTTAATTTACTAAGATTTTCTACTTTCAGCCCTTATCAAAATAAATATGGCTGTTTTTAAAACAAATTATTAGCATTTTCACTTAACTGGAGGACCTAAGTGCTTTCAGGACATATATTTTAGGCTTAAAGAAACCAATTTATTTCCTGATATTACTGGAGATCACTTAAAAAATCTTTCTTTCTTTAAGAATTCATTAATTCCTACTATCCTGAACATGAATTCATTAAATTATGGCTTTTGAATACACTATATATTTAAAATCTTTTTTTAACCTTCATTAAACAATACACATAAAATCAGAGTATAAACTAAAGAACTAATCTAAAACTAACTACGACTCACTCTCAACTGGAAGCAGTCCAAATAAGAAACTAGTTTCAAACTGAAGGAAATAATTTTGTTGGTATATATATTTGATTTTAAGAAAAGCCTTTTTTTGGAGTCAAAGCCTCACTCTGCCACACAGGCTAGAGTGCAGTGATCTTACCCCCTCAGCCTGCCAAGCAGCTGGGACTATAGGCATGCACCACCACTCCCAATTAAATTTTTGATTTGTTGTAGAGAGGACTCGCTGTGCTGCCTTGGCTGGTTTCAAACTCCTGGGCTCAAGCAATCCTCCTGCTTCAGCCTCTGAGAATGCTAGGATTACAGGCGTGAGCCACTGCACCCAGCCAAGAAAAGCTTTTTAAAAATTCTGTAATTCTAGTTTTTTTTCCTGGCTGAGAATTATGAAAAAAATTTGCTAGTTCCAAAAATTCAAGTCCACCTTATTGCACTAAATATTCTCGTTAGTGCTTACATTAATAAATTTTAGGAAACTCAGTTAGGCATGGTGGCTTACAACTATAATCCCAGCACTTCAGGAGGCCGAGGTGGGAGAACTGATTGAGCCCAGGAGTCTGAGATCAGCTTGGCAACATAGTGAGACCTCATCTCTTAAAAAAAATTAAGAAAAAAAGAAAAAGGCCAGGCACAATGGCTCACACCTATAATTCCAGCACTTTGGGAGGCCAAGGTGAGAGGATTGCCTGAGCCCATGGTTTTGAGACCAGCCTGGGCAACTTGGTGAGATCTCATCTCTACAAGAAATCAAAAAGTTAGCCAGGCATGGTGGCACATGCCTGTAGTTGCAGCTACTTGGAAGGCTGAAGCGGAAGGATCGCCTGAGGTCAGTAGATCGATGCTGTGGTGGCCGTGAGTGTGTGCCACTACACTCCAGCCTGGGTGACAGAGTGAGACTTCAACTCCAAACCCCCCGCAATCAAAAAAACAAAGACAGACAGAAAAATAATAACAAATTTGAGGTATCTAAACCCCTCACACCTAGGGTTACTTATCATTAAAATAACACAGGGACTAGACTAAACTGACTTATCCATTTCCAAGTGGGGTCAGAAGACTTATTAAAATCATTAGACATGTTGTAAAAATGATGATTTCAGAGTCTTACCAATGGAGTATTTCTGGGATGGGACTCAACAATTTGCATTTCTGATAAGCTGCTCAACATTTTTTTAACAAGCAGCTTAACATTTTAAATAATTTCTCCAAGTTTTAAACACAATGGAGTCTGAAAAGAACTGCTCGAGGCAGGATTTATCCAAGTATATTCAGAATTCTTGAATTAGGCACTGAGTGGTTGGCTACTGATGTTATAGTACATGGAAAAATGGGGAGCAATATGGGATAAAGAAAATATCAGTGGATTTCTCAGTACCTGAAAATTAAATTCAGTAAATTATATAACTTTGAGGATGGAGTAAAGACTAATTGTAATACGTAAACTATATTTTTATCCAAAGAAAATTTAGTTCTTTAGCATAAATCAATTAAGCATTCTTTGAAACAACTGAAAAACAGAAATTTTTCAAGTTAAATATTATTTCATTCACAAAAGGTTTATTAAATAGAAACTAGCCTCACTCTGCCACACAGGCTAGAGTGCAGTAATCTTTCCCCCTCAGCCTGCCAAGTAGCTGGGACTACAGGCAGGCACCACCACTCCCAACTTGTTGTAGTGAGGACTCGCTATGCTGCCTTGGCTGTAGCACTGCTGACTACAAAGGAGAAACTAATATTACTATTACTTAAATAGACTGGTGTCATCAATATGATTAAAGGTTTCTGAAGATTCTTTTTATATTGTAGATTTTGTACATCAACTGTGTCTACCTTTACATTGCCTTCAGCAGATCCTGTAACAAAGTACTCTTCAGTTGGATCAATAGCGATGGCCTTGATGGGAGAATCATGGCTCTGGAAAAGTTGTTTCTGTTGTCGTTGGCGAAGGTCAAATACACATGTAAAACCTTTTCTGCCACCTGATATTAGCAGCTGATGTTTTGGAGCATACGCTAAAACTGTGGCTCCACTATCATGGCAGGTAAAAGCTAAAGGTAAACAAAACAAGACAACTCATTTAATAATAAACACACTTCTGGCTTTGGGCCAGCATGCAATAGTAGACCAGATTTGCTCTCCTGCCTGAATTTAAAAATCAAATGAAATATTAAAAACAGTGATTTGAGACACCGGACATCAGGCAATGAAGAAGAATGATCTTGGAGAGATGGAAAAAAACTGGATGACTCATACACCTGCCCTAGCTTATTGTCCTAGAGTTTTCTTAGTTGAGCTGGGTGCTATCCCCGCTATAGTGGAAAACCTCATAATTCACAAAGCATAATTGGGTAGAGTACTCAGAAGAGGTTGCCTCAGTAGTGAAGCAAAATCAGCCCTAGACCAAATGTTGCTTTGGTCCCGTTTAACCAAGGCCCCCTCCAAATACAACTATTTCCAAGTAACTGAGCCTTGTCTCAGAACAAAGCTCAAAAATATTTACAGAATACAAAATAATCAGCACTTAATAAGATAAGAGTCACAATGCCTGATATTTAACAATAAATTATCAAGAATGCAAAGCAGAATATAATCCATAAGGAGAAGAAAAACACTTCAATCGAAACTAACCCAGAAATAACACAGATGGTAGAATTAGTAGATAAAAAAATTAAAAGTCATCATTACTGTACTCCATATGTTCACAAAGCTGGATGAAATACTGAGCAAGTAGAGACATAAAAGAGTACAGATCAAAATCTTAAGAGATCAAAATTATAGTGCTCAAATTTAAAAATATATACTGGATGGGATTAATAATAGATTAAACATTGCAAACAATTAGTGAATCTAAAGATATACCAATGAAATATCAGAAATATAAAAATACAATTACTATTTTTCTTTTTAAAAAAAGAGCACAGATTAACAAATTTTAGGGGGAAAATGTTTATATAGTCCAAGAGAATATAGCATAATGAAGAGTTAGGAATCTGTAATCAGACTACCTGGATTTAAATCCTGGTTTCTGTTTGGGTCTAAATGTATACGGTAGGTGAATCATTTACTTAATGATTATCAGTTTCATCATTTGTAAAAGAGAAAATAATATCACCTACCTAATAAAGGATTAAATTAGTTAATGTATGCAAAGCATGTATCTATGGCATATACTAATCAATCAATAAATTTTAGTTATTATTATTGTTAAGACTCTAAACAAAACTAATATAGAGAAGGGACTTTAACCAGCATTTTGAGATATAACTTTACAAGAGTAAAGTGCACAAATTTCAAGTGTACATCTTGAGGAACTATGACATATGGATACATCTGTGTAATTATCACTAAGATCAGGATATAGAATATTTTTATCATTCCAGAAGGTTTCCTCAAGCCCCTTCATAGTCAGTTCTCCTCTCCAACAAAGGTAATCACTATTCTGACTTCCATCCAATTAGTTTTGCCTTCTTGACCTTCATATAAATGAAATTTTACAGTATATACTCTTTCATGTCTGGCTTCTTTCCTTCAATGTGATGTTTTAGAGATTAATCAATATTGTCCCATGTATTGGTATATCATGCTTCTTTAAAATTTGATAAATAGTATTCCATTACACAAAAGTATTTCAGTCTTCTGTTGGACATCTGTGTTGTTTTCAGGTTTTGGCTATTATTATTATTATTTTTTTTTTTTTGAGTAGGAGTCTCACTTTGTTACCCAGGCTGGAGTGCAGTGGCACACTCATGGCCACCCCAGCGTTGACCTGCTGGGTTCCAGCGATCCTTCCACCTCAGTCTTGGTAGCCAGAATACAGGCACGTGCTACCATGCCAATTTTTTTTTCTTTTTATTGTAGAGACGAGGTCTTTTGTTAAGTTGCCTGGGTTGGTCTCAAATCCGCAGGTTCAGGCAATCCACTCGCCTCAGCCTCTCAAAGTGCTGGGGTTACAGGCTGAGCCACTGAGCCTGGCCTTGGCTATTATTTTTAAAATTCTTGAATATATCATTTCTCTCATAGATGGTGTTTTTGGTGTTATATCTAAAAATTCATTACCAAACCCAAGTCACCTAGATTTTCTATGATTTCTTCTAGAAGTTTTATCATTTTACATATAAGTTTATGATCTATTTTGAGTTCATTTTTATGAAAGGCAAAGCTAGAACAATTGACATTCAATTGTTCTAGCACTAGTTGTTGAAAAATCCATATCCTTTCTCCACCAAATTACCTTTGTGACTTTATCAAAGATCAGTCTGTATGTCTATTACTGAGGTTCCTATTCTGTTCCATGATCTATGTGCCTATTCTTAAGCTAATACCATAACGTTTTGATTACTGTAGCTTTATAGTAAGTCCTGAAATCAGATAGTGTAGTGTGAGTTTCCCAAGTTTGTTTTTCTTCAGTATTTCACTGACTAATCTAGGTCCTTTTCTTTTCATATATATTTTAGATCAGCTTGCTCATAGCTACAAAATAGGAGGTTGGGGTTTTGATTAGGATTGTATTCAATCTATAAAGTTAGGAGGAAATGACATTTTAATTATATTGCATTACTACTGCTGGAAATGTTCTCAAGAAGCAGAGGAAAGTCATGACATTACAAGAGTTACTGATATGCAGATTGAGGTCTGAAGCTGAGGTTACCTGCCATTTCAGACAGATAATTCATCTTGTAAACTGATACTGCTATAATCTTACAGTATCCATATAGTATAGTGCTTTATTTTCTCTTCCTTATGATTTTCTTAATACCAGTTTTTCTCTAGCATATATTGTAAAAATACAGTATATAATGTAGACAACATACAAAATATGTGTTCACTGACTTTATGTTATTGGTAAGATTTCAGTCAACAGTGGGCTATTAGTAGTTAAGTTTTTGGGGAGTCAAAAGTTATATGTAGATTTTTGACTGTGTAAAATTCAGCATCCCTAATCTCTGTGTTCTTCAAGGGTCAACTGCATATATTGACTTTGTATCCTATGACCTTGACCTTTCAATGTATCCTTTAAACTTATACATTAGTTTCAAGAATTTCTTCCGCACATTCTTTAAGATATTCTACACAAAACAATGATGTCATCTGTGATTAAGACAATTTTATTTCTTCCCTTCCAACCTATAAACATTTTATTTCCTATTCTTACATTATTGCATTAGCTAGGGCTTCCAATACAATGTTGAATAGGAGTGAACAGTAGTGAGAAGGGACATAATACTGAGTGGTAACTCATGTTTACAATACTGACCCGTGGCTATCAGATTCAAAGTAAACACAAATGATTTTTGTTTTATTTATGTTCCACTATCCATTATCACATAATGAATTATGCATACTGTATCTTTTTGTTTTCAAATTCTGCCATTGTGGGAAAAATAAACCTCACAGGCTAATGAATACATGTATCATTAAAAACAAATCTATTTTTACTTTATGAATTTTTTGACTTCCAAAATTTATAAAATACTTTCAAAACTTACCATGGACTAAACTATTGGCAGGTGTTACAAGAGTATCCCACAAACATATATTTCTGGAAAAAAAAAATTACTTCTTGAGTGACACAAAAAGTTAACAATAAAAAATAAGTAAAATAAGTATAAATACAGAGCATCTGAACCTTGCTCTCACAGATGGTTCTCAAATTTATAAAAACATCAAATGTAAGTAACCAACAAATTTACAATCTTTATACATAATTTAAAGCTACTAGCTTATAAAATTGAATACATTTAGATTATATATATGCATTTACAAATACTACTGTATGAAGGTTGAATATGGAAACTACTTTTTGTATTCACTGATTCTCTAACCTAACAGCTGGACATACATACACAAATATCAAGGGACAGAATTTTCTTGAGCACAGAGAAAAATGTATTTCTCCTATATGGAGGCACCAATATATACAAGGAATTTCCTTTTTTTTTTTTTTTTTTGAGTTGGAGTCTCACTCTGTCGCCCAGACTGGAGTGCAGTGGCCGCTCCCGGCCACCACAGCCTTGACCTGCTGGGCTCCAGTGATCCTTCCACCTCAGCCTTCTGAGTAGCTGGAATTACAGGCATGTGCTACCACGCCCGGCTAATTTTTTGATTTTATTGTAGAGATGAGGTCTCGCCTGCCCAGGCGGGTCTCGAACCAACGGGCTCAGGCAATTCACTCACCTCAGCCTCCCAAAGGCGCGGGATTACAGGCTCAGCCATCGAGCCCGGCATATGCAAGGAATTTCTAGGGAAGGTGGGCCAAGGAATCCATAGTTCTCCAATCCTGTTTCTAGTGAAAAATCAAGTCTTATAGATAAACATAAAAGTTAATCAACCTCAGTAGGTCTTGATCTCAGAATTCAGTTGTGTAAGAGAAGCTAAAAGAAAGTTGAGGATATGGGGGTAGAAAGAGACACTTTCTTATACATTTAGCTTTCGGTGGTGGGGCTGTCACTAGCTACTGTTTAACTAGTAAGCCTTTCTGAATTTCTTGTTTACTTGTTATGAAACAGTGACTATCAAATATGGCCAAAGTGAGGATTAACTACATTAACTGAATAACATGGTCAAGAAATAATAGTTCCTTTTTTGCCTCAAGTTCTCTTAGTATATAGTGATTAATACAGAAAATATTCATTCCACTAACAACCAAATCCTTTCATTTTTTTCTTTTCTTTTCTGAGAGAGGAGTCTCACTTTGTCGCCCATGTAGGAGTGGCTCATCACAGCCTCAACCTCCTGGGCTCAAGCAATCCTTTCATCTCAGTTCCCTGAGTAGCTGGGACTACAGGTGCACACCACCATGTCTGGCTAACTTTTTATATTTTTTTGGAGAGGCGAGGTCTTGTGTTGCCTAGGTTGGTCTTGAACTCCTGGGTTCAAGCGATCCTCCCACCTCAGTCTCCCAAAGGGCTGGGATTACAAGCTTGAACCACCGCACCTAAAGACTTTACATCAGAATATAAAAAATACAGAAGTGGATTTTGTTTTTAATGGCATCAGAATTTTCCTAGCTTTACAACTAGAACACTAAAAATGCTCTAAGTAAGAAACAAGTCTTTATAATAAAAAACACTGTACCTAGAGGCATAATTATAAAAACATTCTTGAAACAATAAAGAAAAAAAGTTCAGCTGTACATTTCAGCTATTACTTCTTACCTATTGTCAGTTGAAAGACCAGCTGTAGCTATCAGAGAGGAGGAACTAACGAAGACAAAATCATTGGCTGTTTTGTTATGACACTGCCAAGTCTGAAATGATTATAACAATAAATATCAATGCTCTCACTAAAAAATTTCACAACCAGATAGATGTAATGTTCAAAAAGTAATCATGTAGTTTATGGCTTTCTTAAATTCCCCTAAACTTTAGAAGAGTTGCAAAAATTAACACAGAATTTTCATATACCCTTTACCTACATGGAACAATTTTTAACATTTTGCTGTATTTGTTTTGCCTCTCCTTCTTCTTCAGATATAGACACATACACATACACACACCACACAAACTTTTCCCGGTCCATTTGTAGGCTGTATATGTCATCACCCTTTAAGAAACCCTTTGCTTTTGTTCAACCAAAGTTCCAAGGGAAACATAAGGAGATTAAACTTCAAATTTTTCCCTTAGTATAATCAGTGAAAATTTTTGTCTTAGAAGATAGAAACCAGGATTTTAGATAATCTTAGACTGAACTGTCTGTTAAAAAACTGACATCATACATTTTTCAGAAATATTTAAACTTTGAAATAATTATTCAAATACACGAAAAAAATTAATAGCACCAAAACTAGAAAAGGTATAGTATTTCTCAATATTCTATCAAATAATAAACTTAAGAAATTATAAAAGGTTTAGCCACCTATAAAAGCTTCCAAGTTATGTTTAACTCTCTTTAATACAAAATGAATTTTTTAAGTATGACAAAATCACCACACCAAAGATATTTTTTCCTTTGAGCCACCTCTTCATTCCCCTGGAACACCACTAGAGCTGGGTAGATGATGCACCCGTAAAACAAACAAAATCTACATTAATCTGCAAAAGCCAGTTATGCACATTTTATTCCAATTTATTTATTTTTTTACTTAATTCCCAATGTGATAGCATAATTTAGCTTTTTAAAAGTTAAGAAAGCAAACAGTCTCATAGGAACATTAACTTGTACATCTAAATCTGCCAACTTAATGAAAATATAAGAAAAAGTTAATGCTCTTTCAAGATATCCTAGCCAATTCTGCCTTGCTTGCTTTCACTTAGATTAGTACTGTATTGCAGCATTTAACCTTGGGCATATTACCAGAATCTTAGCTTATGTTCTTAACTTCTTACTGATAGGTATTACTTATAGTACTATGAAGGGCTTCACTGAAGAATATATTAAATATAAATTCGACTTTCTATGAAACCATAGAAGGTTCATTAACCCATACAGTTCTGAATAGAGATGTATCAATATTCTGTTAAAAAAGAGATGAATGAGAATATAGCAGTATCAGCTGTAGGATGTTGTTTCTACTTTGTTCATTCATAAGAGATAACTGTAAAAAAATAACCACATGTATTGGTCTGTTAATCATTCTATTTAGGTATAATACTCAGCTCAGTGAGGTTAGAAAAGGGTTCCAGTAATTCATGGGTTGTATGGGTCTCTGGAGGTACCATATTGGGTCTATACACATTAACTTTCCAAACTACCAGAGAATAAGGATTTTTATTCTTCATGAAGCAATTGTCACTTAGTACAAGGACAGGAGCTTACATTAAAGTGACTGGGTATATAGGATGAGATAGTATTAATTGGCTTTAATATTTCTTGCCACAAATATATATTCTTGATTTCTCTAAAATAAAAATTCAAATTTTAATTAAAGGTAGAAATTCTTGGCTTACCAGGTATGGCTTAGGCATGCTTCCAGTAACTGGACAACATTTCCAGTTTGTCTGATACAAACTTAAATATCCATCTGCATCAACTATTCCAAACTTAGAGAAAAAAATTTTTTTAATGTTTAATATAAATATAAAAGCACATATTTATCCCTCCCACCATGACACCCACATTTGACTTGTAAATATTTGACTGATATGTCGTTTGATTTTTCACTTCACCTATGAATGGATCTAATACAGAAAAACATTAAGCTACTGCTTTAAAAAAAAAAAAATTCCAGGTGGACATAATGGAAACAAACATCAGATATCCATTTTATTATACTAACCTACAGCACAGTCTATATATTCTCTATAAGTCCTGCAAAAGTAGGATACTGGATTAACACAGTAAGCTATCTGACAAAGCTTTATCATTCATAAGACAGAAAACTGTTCATTTTGAAAAAGACAAAATAAAGACTTTCAGAAACATACAATAAGGAAAACATAAACAAGAGTAGAAAGCAAAATAAAATAAGGATTATCACAGTAAAAGAATTCTTACTATGGGAACTCAGGGCAATTTTGATTGGAAAGCCAATAAAATAATCCAGTAAGAGAGTATGTGATACAGAACTAAAAGCATGAGTAATATGGCTAAATTTTTTTCTTTAGACTATAAAAATGTGTGCTTATATAAAATATATAAAATAAATGTCTACTTTTGGATTTTCCCCTAGCTCCAGATCTAACACTTATTAACAATTCAGATTTGTTTCTATGAATATTCAAAAATTCACATATAGAGCACTTAAAAATTAGGATCATAATATACAGTTCCACAATTACATTTTTGATGTATTGTAAGTATCTCTTCCATGTCACTACATGTAAGTCTAGCTCATTCTTGTGTAGTATCACACTGCATATGTATGCATATTTGCATTATAATTTAAAACTTTCCCTTTATAGAAAGTTTTCAATTTTTCCTATTATAAAAAGTGCTGCTTTGAAAATTTTTATACATATACCTTTGCACAACTATGTAGGACAGACATCTAGAAATGGGAAAGCTTTGTCAAAGAGCATCATTTAAAATTAATACATGATGCCAAAATTAAATCCTACGCAGTAATATGAAGTTATACCCATATTTTGTTTACACTTTAGTCGACATTGGATATTATTAAAATCTAAATTATCTGTCAGCCAGGCTCGGTGGCTTAGCCTGTAATCCCAGCGCTTTGGGAGGCTGAGGTGAGTGGATTGCCTTTTCGAGACCCGCCTGGGCAACTTGGCGAGACCTCATCTCTACAATAAATCAAAAATTTAAGCCGGGCATAGTGGTGCGCGCCTGTAGTTCCAGCTACTTGGAAGGCTGAAGCGGAAGGATCACCGGAGCCCAGCAGGTCGAGGCTGCAGTGGCTGGGAGCGGCCACTGCACTCCAGCTTGGGTGACAGAGTGAGACTCCAACTCAAAAAAAAAAAAAAATTTGTCAATTTTATCCAGTAAAAAAAAAAATCTAATTTTAATTTGTATTTCTTCAGTTATTAGTGACAGTTATTCACCAAGCATAGCTTTTTGGTAAACTGACTGTTCATATCCTTTGTCTACTTCTCTGTTTTTTTTAAAAAGTCTGATAGAAAGGGCTAATATAATAATGTTAACTTATTGTTTTTATATTTGTTACAGATTTTTTTCCAGAGTCTATTCCTTTTTCTAGTTTATCTTATGTTTTCTGGAGTAGATCTAGGTATCTTCTTTATTTTATTTTTTTATTTTTAATTTTTTTTTCTCTTCTAGATGAGGTCTCACCAAGTTGCCCAGGCTGGTCTTGAACCTCTGGGCTCAGGTAATCCTCTAGCCTCCGCCACCAAGTGCTGGGATTACAGGCATGAGCCACTGTGCCTGGCTAAATCTAAGTATCTTCTTCAGAAAGGGTATACAAATGAAATGTGTTAAGTCCCTGCATATCTAAAAATATGCTTATTATGCTGTCAAATTTGAATGGTATGGGTGGGCACAGACTCAATTCTGACGGATTCCTTATTCATCAGAATTCTGTGGATATTGTTCTATTGATTTGGAAGAAGATATAAGTAATCATTTGCACCTCTACTTCTTTGAGAAGCTTGTAAGATTCTCTCTTTATCCTTGAACTGAAAAATGAAAGATAATCAGGATGCCTGCAGGTATATGCTGCTTCCCAATACTTCCGCCTAGTACTTGGTAGGCACTTTTTTCCTTTGCTTTGGGAAAATATTTGTTACTCCTTTGCATATTGCTTCTGCTTTATTTTTTTCTTCTTCTGAAATATTTCCTAAGTTATTTTCCCATGGGATAATTTCTTAATTTGTGGTTCCCAATTACAAACCAATGATTCCCATTCTGCTGCTCAGCTTTTCTAATAAGGAGCTCCCCTACTGGTCAAAATTCTGGATAATGTTTTTAATTTCCTTGAACTCTTTCCTATTCTCCTACTGACCTTGTTTCAAACTAGTCTGTTTCTGTTTTGTAAATGCAATATAATTCCTGAATCTCTATGAGGAATTGTTCTCATAGGTCATTTATTTTGCTTAATGTTCACTGACTTTTGGCAGTCTATTTCTACTCATAACTGAATACAAGATTCATCAGAATTATTGTGATACAATGTGGGTCATCTCTTCCATTCACCTCCAAAGAATTCCTTATTACTCCAAAGAGACTGCTCCTATGTGGAAGGCTGCAGTGAGTGTTATAGCTGAAAAATAAGTTAGACTGTAGAAGGTCTTAAATACTATGACATGAAAAGCCTTGAAGGGTTATTGAAAAAGCAGTAAGATCTTATCGCTACTGTAGTTATATAACTTTATTGGCAAGATGCAATAGAGAGATAAGGATTGAGGCATACAAACTAGATAAGAGCAATATACTATGAACCAATGGAAAAGCATGACAACGTAAAGGACACTGATATGGAATACAACTGAAAATATACATATCAGAATATATATAAATTTATATTTATATTTATACTTAAGAAAAAAAGCTTCCAGCTATTTCTGTTAAATTGTAAAAAATCCACTCAAACTATTTAATATTTAACCCAGCAATAGCAATACATAAATAACAAATAATCTAAATATGAATCAACTATAAATAGTAATTGTTGTATGGTTATTGCTTCTATATTTTTACATGTGTTAACCCATCAGGTGATAGGTACTAAACCAATAAGTCTTTACTCAAAGATCAGTTGATAAACTAACCAAATAGAATAACAACATAAAAGAATGTATTTTTTGATATCCTGCATACTTGCTTATGAGTTTTCTGAAAAGACAGGAAATTTCTTTTACCAGGAAAAAAAAAAGACTTATTCAGGCCAGGCACAGTGGCTCATGCCTGTAATCCCAGCACTTTGGGAGGCAGAGGTTAAGAGACTGCCTAAGCCCAGAGGTTTGAAGCCAGCCTTGGACAGCTTGATGAGACCTCGTCTCTACAATAAATAGATAAAAAATCAGCCATGCGTGACGGGACATGTCTGTGGTTCCAGCTACTTGGAAGGCTGAGGTGGAAGGATTGTCTGAGCCCAGCAGGTCGAGGCTGTGGTACTCACGAGCATGCCACTGCACTCCAGCCTGGGTGGCAGAATGAGACTCCAACTCAAGAAGAAAAAAAAAAGACTTAATAAATCCCTCACATTTCCCATTAAAGAGCAAAGAATGCTGCTAATTGGTATTAAGAAATATGCTCTCAATTTTTTTCACAACTACCTGAAATTACACTGACTTTTATGAAATGAAAATAGAGCCATGTGGCAAACATGGTGGACAAAAAAGGTAGCACACAATGATTCAAGTAACTTGTGAGGAGGGTTTAAGGTTAGGAGGCTAAGGGGAAAGAAAAGAAAAGATGTACCATCAGTTAGGGTCTGTGGGAGTAATTTTTGGTGAAGACAAAGAACATGCCAATGTATCCTTTAATAGTTGTTTAAAGGGCTATGAGATATTAGGAACAGAAAGAGGCAGTTTGAGGAAAGTAGGATCACGGAAGGTGAAGACAATGAAAGATGGTCTAGAGAAGGGTTGGCAAACTCTTCTTTTGCAACAGGATCTTGCTCAGTTGCTTAGGCTGGAGTGCATGATCATAGCTCACTTTAACTTTGAACTCCTGGGTCCAAGCAATCTTCCTGCCTCAGTGTCCTCAATAAGTAAGACTACAGACATGTGCCAACATCCCAGGTTAATTTTTCCTTTTTCTTTTTTGACAGAGATGGGGTGTTGCTATGTTGGAAGATTATGTTCTTAAATGGCCATATATAAATATTTTAGGCTTGCCAGCTATAAACTCTTTGTCCTGTTGACATCTGCTGTTATGGGGAAAATAGCTATATAAAACAAATAATGAATGAGGTAACTGTGATCCAACAAAACTTTATTTACAAAACAGGTGGTCGGGCTGAAGTTTGCTGATGCCCTGTTTTAGAGCAGTATCTCTCAAAACTTTAATGCACACACAAATCACAACAGTATCTGGTTAAAATGTAGACAATCATTCAGTAGATCTGGAGAAGGGTCAATAGTAAGCATTTCTAACAAGCTCCCAGATGTCACTTGCTGCTGGTTCATACTTAGAGTAGGTTCCAAAGGATAAAAAAAAGTGGGAGCATTTACTAATCAGACATACACTATAAGGTGAAACTTCAAAGCATGATTTGGTCTGATAAAAAAATAAAGTGTACCTATAATCATTTGGTTCTTAAGAACTGCTTAAATGAATTTTAATAGACATATATATATAACATACTCCCAGGAAAACCAAATGAATTTAAGCATTCTTTGAGAAGAATTTTAAAAATTCATATAGATCAATACTTACTATTAGCCCGCTGAGCTTTCTCCTCTCCTCAGAAACCCAAACAAGTAATATTTATAAACCTTCAACACAATTAACTCTCTTCACCATCACAATTTTATATACTACCTTGTTTCCCTGATAGTTAAATCTCATTCTTGTAACTCTTGAATTGCCACCAGATCGGAAACAGGTTATTTGTTGAGAATGGCCCCATTCAAACATTCTCACACTTCCATCTTGAGCTCCTGTCAGATCTGCATTATAACAGGGCAAAAATTGCATATTTATTTGAAGCACTACTGGGAAAATTTATTTTCTTAAAACAACTTGAAAATGTTTATGGAAGAAAAACCAAGAAATTAATCATAGTCAATTTATATAAATTTACCTTCAAATGAAATTTCATTTGAATATTTAATCCTTAAAACAGATATATTATTTTTTAAAATTTTTATTTAATTTTTAAAAATAGAGATGAAGTCTTGCTATGTTGCCCAAGTTAGTCTTTAACTCCTGGTCTCTAGTGATCTTCATGACTGGATATCCCAAAGTGCTGGGATTATAGGCATGAGCCACCACACCTAGCCAATTGTACTATAATTTATATATTTTTCTCTAGGAAAAAATATCAGATTAAAAAAAGTTGTAAAGGCATGGTAAAAACAATTTTTTAAAAAAGTTATCCTAATTGATTTAGTATCTCAAATATATGCTCTCTGTTTGTTTTTAATTATTTATTTAATTTTTAGTTTTTATTATTTTAGAGATGAGGGTCTCCCTATGTTGTCCAGGCTGGTTTTGAACTTCTGGGCTTAAGTGACCGTCCACCTCAGCTTCCCAAAGTGCTGGCATTACAGGCAAGAGTCACTGGCCCCACTGTATTTGCTTAAGAGATGGGGTCTCATGACTGGGTGCAGTGACTCATGCCTGTAATCCCAACAACTTGGGAGGCTGAGGTAGGAGGATTGCTTGAAGCCAGGAGTTCAAGACCAACCTGGGCAACAGGGAGGCAGTGTCTATACAAATTATTTAAATAAATTAAATAAATAACATTTCTTCCCCAAACCGTGATACAACCTTTTCAAAACTTCCAAATATATCGCACTCCCAGACTTTAAGCTTTATTATAAAGGTACAATAATCAAAATCGCCTGGTATTGGTACAAGAAAAGGCATACAGACCAATGGAACAGGATAAAGATACTGGAAGCAAAACCTCAATTTCTTAACCAACTCATCTTAGACAAAGCCTCCACCAACAGCCACTGGGGAAAGGAGAACTTATTCAGTAAATGGTGCTGGGAAAACTGGCTGACCACATGCAGAAGATTCAAACAAGACCCCTACCTATCACCACACACAAAAATCAACTCTAAATGGATCAAAGACCTAATGCAAAACCTCAAACTATAAGAACCTTAGAAAACGCAGGAGACACCCTTATGGAAATTGGAACTGGCAACCAATTCCTGATCAAAACCCAAGTGCCCATGCCACAAGAGATAAGATAGACAAGTGGGACCTCACTAAATTGACAAGCTTCTGCAAAGCAAAATAAACCATCAAGAGAGTGGGGAGACAGTCCACAGAATGGGAAACAATATCTGCTAATTGTATAACTGAAAAAGGGCTAACATTCGGGAGATCTACAAGGAACTCAAACGTGATGAAAGGAAAAAACTAACCCAACTAAAAAGTGGGCAAAAGACATGAATAGGCACTTCTCAAAAGAAGATATACAGGCAGTCAACAGACACATGAAAAAGTGCTCAGTCTCACTAATCATCAGAAAAATGCAAATCAAAAC
>NW_007258950.1:79749-80130 GCF_000164805.1 Carlito syrichta | reverse complement strand
ACAGTGTGGCGACTTCTGAAAGAACTAGAAATTGACCTTCCATATGACCCAGCAATCCCCCTATTGAGAATATACCCAGAGGAACTCATTCTACAAAAAAGATACCTGCACCCACATGCTTTCTGCAGCACTATTCACACAATAGCAAAAACATGAAACCAACTGTACTGCCCATCGAAACTGAACTGGATAAAAAAAAAAAGTGATACATATACACAATGGAATATTATGCATCATAAAGAGGGACAAATATATGGACTTTGCAGCAACTTGGATAGATTTAGAGTCTATCTACTCAATGATCTATCACAGAAGAAAGAAAAGAGTACCATATGTTTTCACTCATAAGTGGACCTTGAACAATTATCATAATACTATAAG
>NW_007258950.1:68344-79699 GCF_000164805.1 Carlito syrichta | reverse complement strand
ACCTCATCAACAAGGTTACCTGCATAATGAACATTTGTATACCTAACTCTGAATTGTACCCCACATCTTTAAAATAAAAATTAAAAATTTTTTTAAAAAAAGAACTAGACATTGGCTTTCCATATGACCCAGCAATCCCCCTATTGGGAATATACCTGGAGTAACTCAAATCATTCTACAAAAAGGATACCGCACATGCATGTTCATTGCAGCACTATTCACAATAGCAAAAACATGGAACTAACCAAGTTGCCCACTGAAACTGGATTGGGCAAAAAAAATGTGGTATATATACACAATGGAATATTACGCAGCTATAAAGGAGGGCAAACATATGGACTTTGCAGCAACTTGGATGGATAGAGTCTATCATACTCAGTGATCTATTACAGAAACAAAGATCAAAGACACATGTTCTCACTCATAACATTTACTATAATACTATAAGAAAGGGACTGGCCGTAGCAGGATACTGCCAGGCGGGGGAGTAGGGGTAGGGGGCCACAATATCAATATCAGGAAAACTGATCTCAAACCAGGCAAAGTGGGGACCAAAGGGAGACCCAAACTTTGTGTGTACGAAGACTACTTGTATACTTAATCCTGAATTGTACCCCACATCTTTAAAAGAAAAAGAAAAGAAAAAGAAAATCAGATACGACCAGTTTTAACAACTACTGCTGAATTTACAGAGTAAATAAGGCAAACAAAACAAAACAAAAAAAGTTGGCCTGGAACTGTACATATATAGTTATCTTAACACAGTTGCCTTACAGATGAGTAAGGACTATCACCTCCTTACCAGACCAGGAACCCCAGAATATTTTTAGGACTTCAAGAAAAGAAGAGTGCACCCAAATCTATAGACTTGGGGTGAAGTCTGATGGCAAGTCCTTGGCTTGGCTTCCTAGCCACAAGAAATTATCTCTTATCTGAGATCCTTTATTAATAATATTCCAGCAAAGCAGACTTTTAAGAAGGCTGTATGATCCATCACTGCTCTTGCTGAACTTACGTCAATAAGTTTAATGAAACTAGACAGATGCTGAACATGAATCAGACTTAGTATAATTACCTTTGGTAGAATGAGGATAGCTGTAAAATGATGAACCACGTATGCATGGTCTCATCACTTTTACTCAGCTACGCCTATATACAGCCTACCATATAGTATGATTTCAACAAATATTTATGAAAAGGGAAACATAAATTAAACATTTTGAAAGAGAAAAAGAAGGACCCAGTGTGGAATAAAATACTGTTATTTATTTGGTCCTTGTCCCTAGATCCTAAGTCTCTTAGACAGCCTAGAGCATTGGAACTTTCAGTCCTACCCTACCAATCTCCAGAAAAGAGTAGGATAGGGAGTTGGAGATTAAGTTATATAGAAAGTCTTGAACAAGGAGATCTGAGAAACTTCTTAGTTGGCGAATATGTCTATGTGCTGGGAAGGTAGCATGCCCCCAACTTCAGGTGACAGAAGCTCCTGTGCTAAGGTCCCTTACAGACCTTGCCTTATATACCTCTTCACTTGCTTCCTTTATAATGTTTTGTATGATAAACATGTTTTGTATGGTAAATGTAAGTAAAGTGTTTCCCTGAATGCGAATCTTTCTAGCAAATTAAACCCAAGGAGTGAGTGGTGAGAACTCTGATTTATAGTGAGTCAGTCAGATGTATAGGTGACAACCTACAACTTGCAATTGGTGCCTGTAGTGAGGGGCAGTTTTGTAGGACTGAGCCCTTAACTCGTGGGATTTGACTTGAACTCCAAGTAGATAGTGTCATAATTAACCTAAATTATAGGCACACAGCTGGTATTCAGAGTGGGGAATGGCTTGGGATGGAAAAAACTAACATATCTAGTATCAGAAGTGTTTGTGGGAATATAGAGAAACAGAGTGTGTTTTCCAACACAGAAAATTATAAATATATTAGGCCAACTTCTAAAAAGCTTTTTGGAGTAGAAGTCAAAAAGTAGAGGCTTACAATGACTAAGATCTGTTTCAATAAAACAGAAACAAACAGCTATTTTGAGATATTTCAACTTCAGGCTAATTTTTAAAAAATTCTGTCTCATAAAGTTTTTACTACATAAAAGTGTTTATTGTTGAACTAAAGTAAACTTACTGTTGAACTAAAATACTACCTGCATGTTTGTAACATGAAAAGATATGCTGAAAAAAATCCAGTGATTAATTTAATTAGCTTTACACTTTTCTAGTCTCTTATCTGCCAGTTATGGTAGTTCTCTGAACAGAGAAGGTACTTATTGCAAGACAGCAGTGACTAGATAATATCTAATACCTCTGAAAACAGGTTCATTAATCACCACTGAAGTTGGGAGGTGATCTCTTTATTTATATTATGGGCTTGAAGTACAGGATATTCACTAAAAACTATTCACCTATCAACATACATGCTATGAAATTGAGAGAAAATGAGATCCTTTTGATATCTCAGGAAACATCCAAACCAGATTGTGGAGAGTAAGAATAGTTTTAAGTCATGCCAGATATTTCCTGCTGTGGGAGAAATATTATTTAAACTTTATATGTAAAATACATTTGGACTTTTTACTCTTCAAGCTTCATGACTGTGTTTTAGTTCTTACTTCACATTAAACTTGTGGAAAAAATACACAGTTCTAATGTTGAATAAATTCAATGTAAGGAAACAAAATTTTTTTTAAGAGGAAGGGTCTTGCTCTGTTGCCCAGGTTGAGTGCAGTGGCATGACCATAGCTTACTGCAGCCTCAAACTCCTGGGCTCAAGTGATCCTCCAGCTTCAGCCTCACAAAATACTAGGATTACATGCATAAGCCACCATACCTGGGGCCTGATTTTGTCAACTGTAGTTTATCGGAATATCCCCCATAGTAAAGGTTCTAAAGTCTTTTAAGAGGTCATTAAATTGGAAGGGCATGAATACTTCTTACTTAACACGCACTATTCTTGTTACTGTGTGGTAGAACAACTTGGTGAAGGGCACAACATAAAAATAGTATTTAAAAAACTTGGAATACTCACTTATCAACATGAGTATTGATTCCAACCCACCAGAATCAATACCTTCAACAAATTCCCCATTAATTAAGCACTTGGTTGAAGGAAGAGAAGCTTTTGAGATTCCTATGAAGATTAACTGAAAACAAATATATTCCGCCGTAGAATATAAGAATTTACTAACAACTATTTCCTATGCTTACTATTAATGTGTCTCATAAAAGATAAACTGAAAAAAAGACATACAAACTGATTATGATAAGGTAATAAATGACTATGGTATGATTGTGGTCTATGTAATAAAAGTTGGCAGCAATCCTATTATTAAAACAATAATTATTCTCTATAATTTAGCACTAAGACATCCAGAAACACTCAAAGATAAAATCTGTTAACTAGGAAATAAACAGTCAAAATGCCAAAAACTGTACTGCAATAAGTTAGCATTCACCATTAGTTCAGAAAAATATATTTTTCTATTTTTATCCAGTTTTGAAATATGTTATTTGCTAGCAACTACTCTATTAAAAGTCAAATAAATGCTGTCTTCAAATGAAACTAAAAGGTTCCCATAAATTTCTTATAATAAAATTACCAAAAATAGAGATAATAAGAATAATCACTAATTATTATCAACTTACAGTAAGGAAGAGTTGGATGAGAAGTCATTCTTCTAACATTATTAATGGCTTTCTTAATCATCTGGTAAAAAAGAAAAATTATTTTAAAGTTACAATAAAAAGGATTAAAATTTTATTTTATTTTTGAGTTGGAGTCTTACTCTGTCACCCAGGATGGAGGGCAGTGGCATGCTCCCAGCCACCACAACCTCAACTTGCTGGGCTCAGGCAATCCTTCTGCCTCAGCCTTCCAAATAGCTGGAACTACAAGGCACACGTCACTATGCCTGGCTAATTTTTTGATTTATTACAGATATGAGGTCTTGCCAAGTTGCCCAGGCTGGTCTCAAACATGCAGGCTCAGGCAATCCTCTCACCTTGGCCTCCCAAAGTGCTGGGATTATAGGCGTGAGCCACCACGCCCAGCCTAAAATTTTAAATTGTGACAAGATTCAAATAGCATTTATTTTTTAATGTGCTTTCATAATTACCATTATGAGTGTTAAAAATACTAGATATGACAAAAAAGAAATTTAATAGTATACCTCATAGTTAATTGTGCATACATTTCTGTATTTTTTATTAGGATCTGCTAACAAATTTCCCTCACGAATTTAGTCTTTCCCTCCTTTCTTGCCAATTCTTTGCTGATTCCACTAAATTTATTAGAATAACCCTGAATACTATAAGGTTAAAAAGACAGACAGAAAATAAAAGAGGTAAGCAGAAAATTAAATAAAATTCATAACTGATAAAATGATAGCTTAGAATTGTCTATTCTTTAAGTCATGCTTTAAATTATTTAACTTGCCTATAAAGTAAAACAAATACATAAAATTAAAAGGAAAACTTAAATTTATAGAACATTCCCTATTTTCGTAGCACCATAACCACAGCTACACGTTATCCTAAGTTGGTAGCATCATTCTCTGGTAGATTTTGTTACCGCTGCTATTCTTTTGGATTTTGAAATTGTTCCGTTAGCCTAAAGCTGTGGAGAAGGTAGGGAGTTAGTCATAAGGGTAGGCCAGAAAAATGGTGAGGGACAGAAAAACTGAAAGATATAGATGCGGTTATACTCCAAAATAGCAGAAGTTGGTCATAACAAGAATACTGTTATTAGTTATTATTTACCTTTTGATAAAGTGACAGGATTAAGAAAATACTTGATCAAATTCTAGAAAAAATAAAAAATCTGAAAATTACCTTTGTTTAGTAAACGTTGTAATTAAACCCCATGCTCTTAAAGAAATGCTTAAAGGTTCTTGTTCTTGCTTTTGTCTTTTTTTTTCTTAATATATCACAAGAGAACCATGAGTAAAAAAATATAACATAGGCTAAAAAACAGTTTCTAAAAGCATACATAGAATACTATAAGACAGAGAAATTATTAACTATTTTAGAAGACTCACATAAAAAAGAACAACCTTATTCTATTGGTGTCTTTCTCTTAAGGGTAGAGTTAGATAATCTCAATATTTATGTTTATAAATCACAATTCCTAAAAAAAAAAAAAAAAAAAAGATGTCTTTCTAAGACACAGATAGGAAGAAAATTCAATCCTAAGAGGAATGCCAAAAAAGTCAATTTTTATATTATAATGCTTTGGAGTATAAACACATTTTTCTGAACATCTACTATATGCCCAATACCATTCGTAGTTAGGGATCATCTGCCTGCTTGCAAAGCAATTAGAATCTAAGCTTACTTTCCCAGGGGGTATTAAAAAAGACAACTAAATAATGAAAAAATAATTTCAGTAACTGATGAGTGCTAGAAGGATGATAAAATGAGATAATAAAATATAAGGTGAGTGGGGACAGAGTGGGTAAGGGCAAATGCCTTCATTAGGGAAGCCAGAGAAATCTCTGGGCATTTGAGCTGAGATGTGAACAATAAAACAGAGGGAAAGAGCATTTTAAGCAGAAGGAGAGGCAAAGGCTCTGACATGGCAATGAGCTTACTGTGTTCAAGAGACAGAAAGAAGTCAGTGTAACTACCTACAGCAAAGAGAATCAGATATAGGATGAAAGGAAATTAGGTTGCCGAGGACTACATTTTGTAGGGCTTTAGACACCACATTAAAAAAATTGTTTTTTTAAAGTTGTGTTGGGAAATCTAAAGTATTTAGAAAGGGAGTGGCAATCTGAAAGATATTTTAGAAAAGAATAACTAGTTGCTGTGTAAAGAACAGAGGGAGCAAAAGACTAGCAAGAAAGCTGTTACAGGAAGAAGTGTATTGTAGTCTCCAAAACAGGAGTTCAAAAAAGGACCTATTATTCTTATTCATATCTTTTGCATATTCCCTTTAAAAGATTATAATATCAGCCGGTGCGATGGTTCACACCTATAATACCAGTACTTTGGGAGGTGGAGGTGAGAGGATTGCCTGAGCCCAGCAGGTTGAGGCTGTGGTGGCCGTTAGTATGCCACTGCACTCCAGCCTGGGCAACAGAGTAAGACTCAAAAAAAAAACAAAAAAAAAGATCATAACATCAGTTAAATTTTACACATAACTTTAACATATCTGTCAATTGGAAAAAATTTAACTGCCATTGACCATGTCATTTCATTTGAATAACAACTAGACTGCATTTAAAATTCAATGTAATCCTTAAAATACTGCTACCTGAAATCAGTTCTGGGATAGGAATGGTGGCTCACACCTGCAATCCCAGAATCTTGGAAGGTGGAGGTGAGAGAATTGCCTGAGCCCATGTCTCTACAATAAACCAAAAAATTAGCTAAGTGTGGTGGCTTGCACCAGTAGTTCCAGCTACTTGGAAGGTTGAGGCGGAAGGATCACCTGAGCCCAGCAAGTCGAGCAGCAGTGGCCACGAGCATGCCACTGTACTCCTGTCTGGGCACAGTGAGACTCCAACTCAAAAAAACAAACAAACATTAAAAACTAGTTCTGGCCAGGTGCAGTGGCTCACGTCTGTAATCCCAGCACTTTGGGGGTCAAGTACTGACTAAGTCCAGGAATTCAAGAGCAGGCTAGGCAATGTTGTAGGAGTTTTGAATTTTATTGTTAGTTTAAATTAATAATTTTGGGTTTTTGTTTTACAATTATGAAGATTAAGGAACATGAATATTAAAAGGATGAGTGAAAGGAGTTTAACTAATAAAGTTTTCTAGTAAAAGAGAGGGGGTCTGAAACAGTAATTTGTGTTAAAAGTTTGTTTATGGTTTTTACTTTAATTTGAGGGGGTGTGTTCTTTATTTATATTTTATTTGTCTCCTATTTTTTGAGACCTAATTTTTATTATGTATGTGGGTCTTTGACGCAAGTTATTTTATCTTGACTATTTATAAGTATTTTAGAAAAGTCTATTGGGAGGGTAAAATTGTAATGCAAATATTATGTTAATAATAGTATAAGAAGCCAACGTTAAGTAAGGACATTTAGTTAAGCTAAGCTATTGTTTCTAACCAACTTTTAACTATTTCCTCTCTCAGCAACATAGCAAGACCCTGTCTCTACAAAAAATAAAAAAATTAGCCAGGAGTCATGATACACGCCTGTAGTCCCAGCTACTTAAGAAGTGTGCCACTCACTGTACTCTAGAGCCTGGACAAAAGACACTCCAACTAAAAAAAGAAAAAACCAAGGTCTACCACAAATCCAACACAGTGACCTGAGCTGAGTAACTTGACTGCCCTGGAACTGGATCTCAAACTTTATCTGAAGAATGGTTAAGCAGGAGTAAATAATAGCTACAGCAGACATTGCAAATAATTTTAAGGTTATCTCAATGATAAAGGAATTGCATTAAGTACAACATGCTATAAGGTATTATTGAAGACGTTTGAACATTTACTTAAACAAGTATCCATACTAATTAATAAAAAATAATATATTTTGTCTAAGGAAATTATCTTGCAGGACTTATAAAATTTAAAAAGCCCTACCATCTTTCTTTGATTCTTTGAATCTGCGTATCAATTCCTACACCCTAAGTAATAATAAAGGAAATTCCTAGAAGCATAAATGTTAATCACAACTAAAAAAGCAAAGCTCAAATACAAACTCCATCGTTTCGGTTCATCTGTATAGTATATTTTGCTTAATTTCTTAATATTTTATGCTATTTTTGTTTTTAAAAAAGAATAGTATATTTGTCTCAGTATTTTAAAAAGTCATACTTAATATGGACACAGTTGTTAATTGATATTCACTAAAAGATATCATAGCAATCAAGGGGTTACCAAACCTTTTTTTTTTTTTGAAACCAGATCTCACTCTAATGCCCAGGCTGAAGCCTTGAGTTTCTGGGCTCAAATAGTCCTTTTGCCTAAGCCTCCCAAGTAGCTGGAACTACAGATGTGTGCCACCATGCCTGGCTAATTTTTATATTTTTTTTCTAGAGATAAGATCTCACTATGTTGCCCAGGCTGGTCTTGAACTCCTGGGCTAAAGTGGTTCTCTTGTCTCAGCCTCCCAAAACTGCTGAGATTACAGGCGTGAGCCACCATGCCTGGCAATAAACCTTTTTCATAAAGGATTGGATAGCAAATGTTTTGGCCTTTATAGGCAAATAATTTTTGTTACAGATACTCAATTCTGTCACTGCAGTGTGAAGGCAACCAAAGATAAAATATAAACAAATAACCATGGCTGTGTATCTGTAAAGCTAAATTTATAAATAGATACTGAAATGTGCCACAAATATTTTTTCTATCACTGAAAAAATGTAAACACTATTCTTAATACGCTGGCTGTACAGAAACAGGTGATAAGCAGGATTTGGTCTATTGACCATAACTTACTAAAGCCTGATTTGAACCAATATGCTCCAAATTATTATTAAAATATAGCTCTTTTGTTTATTAACAATGTGTATTTTTAAAACAACTTTTGTTACCCTTTCAAATGAAAATACATTATTCTTCATAACCAAAATTTCTAATTTCCAGGTTATAAGACTTACTAAAAATTCAGTAATTTAAAAAAATTTTAAAACCATCCTTTATCCATTAACCTAGATGGAAAAATAAGATAGTTATATACAAACAAATATTTTTAACTTTACATACCACAGATGCTCCTCTGCCTGTCTGTGTACTACCAAGCCATGGCATGTTGATTGGAGTGCCAGGATTGCTATGTGTATATGGGGTGGTTCCCTGAACAGCTGTTAAATCATCACGAGCATGTATAACCAAGAAATCTTCTGATCTACAAAGGAATGTTGACTAGAATGAAAACAACATATCAATTCTTTGTTTTTTACACTTGAAAGCTCTAATATTTGAATTTTTACTTCTCTTTAAAATTAATTTATTCAGCTTACTCCTAACTCGTAGACGACTTCACACCTGAACAGTTTTCATTCCTTTCACATACTCTTTTTTGACTCTCAATTCCTTTTGTTAAAGCTCTTCCCACCCTCTGTTTGCTCTTTAGTACATAAGCTTCCATTGTGCTTATAATCTAGGAGTATTCCTTTACAGAGTATTTTGAAAGTTATAGTTCAGTGGATATAGCCATTCATACTACAACATTTCTAAATTTAAAAAAAAAAGTATACAAGTACCCTTTTGTTTCCATTTCTATGTCATCATCTACCCAAGTATAGATTTGTGTAGCCAGAATTCCGGAAACATCCAGTTCTTGAACATCATGGCTGGAAGCAATTGCTATGCAATTTCTATTTGCCTGAAAAAGAAATCAAACAGCAATTTAAAAATGAATAACCAAAACAGGTATATGAGTTACTTTTGAATAACCTCTAAAATGATAACTAAAGTATAGGATATATAGAATTCTTACAAATGAATATTTTACATTAATTTTACCAATTAAATTTTTAGTGAAATAATCATTAGCTTGAGCTTAGAAATATGTTTATGCTCTAGGAAAAGTAGATCCAAAAGAAAGCCAACTATAAATGGCAATACATGTACCACTTTACTTCCTCTCCCAGAACTCTCTCTAGTCTGCCAGAATGTTATGATGTATCTAAGGTTTGCACAATTCAGAAATGTAGAGGAAGATGGTGAAGATAGGAGTCCTGGAAGGTACAGAAAGGTGAGGGAGATATGAAGATATAAACTAAAAATATAATTGTTAATTATTCAAATAAAATAATATCACATTCTCCTAAAGGTTTTCAATCTTAGGCAGGAAAGCAGAAGTGGGATAAGGTTACATAGAAAAGGTGTAGGGGGAGAAAAATAGAGGAAGAAGTATGCCAAAAGAAATCATAAATGAAAAGTTGGAAAATTAAATGACAAAATTTTAAATGTCTATAAATTAAAAGGTATATCTCTAAAACAGAAAACAGGAAGATATTCAGAGCAAAAGGAAAACAGAATTAACCTTATCACTACGCCAAATTCTAATATAAACTAATAAAAAAAAAAAAAGAAAACCCTGAGATCCCAGAGAGTTATATGGAAAAAAGATATAATTAGGCTGTTGGGAGACAATTCTCCATGGGTCTCCCCATTTCTGCTTGCCTTACAAGTGAGTCATTTCTGCCCTGGGTTCTGTAGTATCATTTACCAGGATGTTTGTATAGCTATAGTCTCTTCCTCCAGATCAAAGAGCAGGTATGTTTACTGTCCCTTACAAAATATTTGGGTTCCTTAAACTCGGTGATCCTCACCTGTAGTGTTGTATGTGTAGGTATCACCTGGCTCTCTGCCTCTCACTCAGTTTTAGGAATTTTCCTTTATAGAATCTTTTGAAAGTTATAGTTTGGTAGATAAAGTCATCCATATTGCAACAATACTAAATTTTTAAAAGTATAAAAGTACCCTTTTGTTAGGAACTGTGGGAAGTTCGAGACCAGACTGGGGAACAAAGCAAGACTCAAGGGAACTGTGGGAACTATGGCTCAAGAAACCAGTGTAAAATACTGATTTGCTGGCTACTGTTCTTGCTGTTGGAAATAAACAGTCCTTTGTCTCTGAACCAGGAGTCCTATGTCTTCTAACAGTATCTCTTCAATTGTCAAAGTCGACTTGTTAGTTTGAATTTAAGGAAAAAATCTGAGACTTTTCACAATTCTTGACATAGATAGCTCCCAATTGAATAAATGAAAAAAAAGTTCAGCCTCAATGGCATCTAAAGAAATGCAATTTAAAGCAAAAGGTATTATTTCTGAGCTACAAATATAGCAAGGATATTTAAAAAAAACAAATCTTGGGAAACAAAAATTAAATTTACTTATACACAGTAAATTGCAGACTTTATATATGTGTGGATAACTATTTATTGCTAGTTACTTATATATAATCCTCAAGAATAAAAAATTAGTTTCTTTTGTAGCATAGAATATTTAAAATCATCTGTTCTTCAAGAGGGCAAGTAATGCAGGGTGTAGATAATAAAACATATATATGTAAAATCTTCTTTAAGTATCCTTTAAGAATACATAAAAAGAAGACACATATATCCTTCAAGTTAACAGAAAGAATAGGAAACAAAAGAGCAACTAGAAGTTACTAGAAACTATACAGTAAGGCAATCAGGGGAGATAGAAAGGAAAAATGATTAAGACACGTTTAACCTTGGACTAAAGTACCTAAGGCCACCTTTTCTTTTTTTTTTTTTTTTTTTAAACACCAGGGTCTCATTCTGCAACCCAGGTTGGAGGGCAGTGGTATAATCATGGCTCACTGCAGCCTCTAATTCCTGGGTTCAAGTGATCCTCCCAAGTCAGCTTCCTGAGTAGCTGGGACTACAGGTGTGAGCCATTACACTCAGCTAATTGTTTTTTTT
>NW_007258950.1:65404-68324 GCF_000164805.1 Carlito syrichta | reverse complement strand
TTTTTTTTTTTTTTTTTTACTTTCTGTAAAGATGAAGGCTTGCTTTGTTGCCCAGGATGGTTTCAAACTCCTGGGCTCAAGTGATCTTCCTATGTCAGCCTCTCAGGTGTGTACTACCATACTCAACTAATTTCTTTTTTTTTTTTTAACTTTTTGTAGAAATGAGGTCTTACTATGTCATCCTGAGCTTAAGCAACCCTTCTGCCTTTGTCATCCAAAGTACTGGGATTACAGCTGTGAGCCACTAGCCTAACCTTTGGGAGCATTTTATAGATATCTTTAAGGAAAATGTTAAAAAGTCTAAGAAATACAAAGAAAATATACTAGTTGGGCAGCTATTAGAAGTATAAATCAAAGAAGGAGAATTTACGAGTCATACATAAGCTTAAATGTTATTAAATATTAAGAACCATATTCAATATACTTCTAAGGAATACAGAAAACCTTTTCTGAGGTTTAATATAATTTGCTATAATATGTTATATATATATCTCTCTCTCTATATAAAATACTCCTCTCTATGAATAAAATATGTATCTTATCAGTTATATGTCCAAAATCATATAGTAAAATAGTATTATCAAATAATATAATCATTTTATAAAACAAAAAAATATTTAGACTGCAATGTTGTTTTTTTTTTGAGTTGGAGTCTCACTCTGTAGCCCAGGGTGGAGTACCATGGCACACTCATGGCCATCCCAGCATCGACCTGCTGGGCTCCAGTGATCCTTCCACCTCAGCCTTCCAAGTAGCCAGAAATACAGGCACACGCTATCATGCCCGGCTAATTTTTATTTATTGTAGAGACAAGCTCTTGCCAAGTTGCCTGGGCTGGTCTCTAACTCACGGGCCAGGCAATCCACTCACTAGCCTTGGCCTCCCAAAGAGCTAGGAATACAAGCTGAGCTACTGAGCCCGGCCATTAGACTATAATTTAAGAAATTGGAAGCAGTTTTGGGAAAGAGAAATACTAATACTGAATAAACTGATAAAACAGAAGATATTCTCCAACTATAAATACTTAACAGTCAAACCAAAGAAAAGTATCTATGTACTTACTTTATTAACAGCAAAGGCAGTAATGATATCAGATTCCTTATGAATAATTCTTGCTTTTCCTCCAGGATATCCCAAATCTGCTTCTATCTAAATCGGAGGAAATAAAATACAAAATATAGTGATTTTTAGTAATAGAACAAATAATATATACTCACCTGTCATTCAGTATTACAAAATTATTTAAAGAAGTTATTTAGATGTTTCAATTCCAAAGGTACTTTTATATATATGCTAATTATCTCCTAAAACAAAATTTGACATGGTGAATTTAAATTTTTTGAAGCTTGTTTTGCATATAAAAATACAGCTGATATAACATACAACTTCATTAATTAGTTATTCTGCCAAGCTAAAATGAATTAACTTTAAAGGATGAGACATTCTAATTGCTAACATAAAACTTATTTACCTAGTTATAGTCTTTAATACTATTTCACAAATATCAAAAGGCCAGATAGTCAATATTTTAGGTTTTGTATACCACAAAGGGTCATTGTTTCATATTCTTTTTTTTCAAATCCTTTAAAAATTCTTAGCTCATGGGCTATATAAGAACAGGTGGGATTTGGCCAGCTGGCTATAGTTTATTGTCTTCTGGTCTAAAATAATTTTCAAATTATAGAAGAGAAACCTGAAACCCTGAAAGGCATAGTAATTTGCCGTAGTCAGTAACCATTTTAACTGCTAAATAAATCATAATTTAATGCACTTCAGATGAGACGTATATTTGACTTGCTTACTCCAGAGAAGGTGTATACAACATCTGTGAACTTAGAAGAAAATACAATACAAAATCAAAATTTACTTTTAAAAAGTTGAAAAGAGGAGTCAATTAAGAGTTGAAAATGTTGCTTAATGTAGGACATTATTTCATTTTATTTTTCCCAACCTTCAATCTTTTAAAATGATTAGTTTTACAGCTCACTGTGAAATGCAGAAATTATTAATTTGAAATTAGTGCATAATAAATTTACTTCCTGCAAAATTCAGACATAAATATCACCAATGCCTGTCCACTGACCACAGAACTGATCAGGGTTGGGAGTATTTTTTAAAATGGCACCTAAGATGACTGTTCAATTGCAGAGCTGAAAGAGAATTTTAAGATAACCAAACCAAAATACCCCTATGTAAACAAAAATCACAGTCACCACATACAAAGATAAATATTCTACTTTAAAATGTAATTTGCTCACAAATATAAAAGAATTTCAGTCTTGCTGAACATTCTTGCTTACTCAAGGGTCAATCTGTCTTCTAAGGAAAGTCTTAGCAGTGATCATCCAGTAAGAACGTATGCGTCAAATTCCATAATGTTATGACAAAATTCCAACTTACCCACCTATCTGCCTGGTATCTAAAGTACACTAAAGTGTCTACTGCTAGGTTTTGAAGAAACTGGAGGCAGAGACAGATGACAATTCTATGGAATAGAAGAATCAGTTATTTGCTGGTAATGCTTGGATGGGAGACCATATCAGTTTTACCCAGGGAGCTTTTTCTTTGTATGCAGGAGAGGAAAGTTCCTGCAGGCATTCAAAAAGCTTCCACAATTTGAGAATACATTCCTGTCCTCTAATTATCTAGATTTACTTGATTTGTTGTCTGTCAATAGTGTGGTGTCAAGATGACCTGCATGAGAATCATGAGATGATTTTTTATATATGAAGACTCTGAACCCTGTATCAGACATATAATCAGAACACCATGGGGGTCGGGCAAATAAATGGTGGTTAGCATCTCAAGAGTCTTAGACACATTAAATTTGATAACAACTCTAAGTAGTAGGAAATAAGATTGGAGATGAAGGCAGGGTTCAGCTTAAGCAGGGCCTTAAAAAACATAACAGTTCAAATGC
>NW_007258950.1:37904-60404 GCF_000164805.1 Carlito syrichta | reverse complement strand
TGGTCAAAATGGTTATGATGTTAACCTTTCCCAAAAAATGACTGCGTTCTGGTGTAGCATGGAGATGACTACAGAATAACAACATTATTATTATTAACATTTTGTAAACAGCATCAAGAGAAAAGACTATGGGTAAGAATACTACTTACACAGTGTATATTATCTAGGGAAGGAAAATTGCTATCTGATTATAAGGCCATTAGTAAATTTCAAATATGAATCACATGTATATTTATTTTGTCAAAGTTATAATATACACCAGACTTGTAAAATTAATTGCATAGAATTATTTTCCTATTTTGCCAAAAGATTTCTGTGGGAAAGAATAAGAGGTAGATATTAGTGGCCCTAAACATTTTTTTAAAGAAAGTTTTCACCTAAAAATCACCTCTGAGATTGTTTTAAATATAGAATATTTAAAAAGTGAGTTAAATATCAACCTAATAAAGTTATATTTGAATGTGCAATCACAGAACATCTAGGAGTTATTTCATGATTGTACAAATTCTCAGCCTTTGTGTTTTCATTCTCGAGTACTATCAGTACTTATTAGGTATCCTTAGGCATTGTACTACATGCTACTCCAACCAGTAAAATAATGTTATATAATAGTATTTGCCATATTCTTAGAAATATTACAGGAGATAATTTTAACTTCAAAGGGATACCTGCACAAATGAAACAATACTATTATACTTCTACAACTGCTATTGTAATCACAATTATTAGGAACTTTGGTTGTATTTACTTAGAAAAATCTGTAGCCACAACAGGTTACATTCAACTCCCTTTAAAATTGCATTCTCTTATTTAAATAAAAGAGAAACCACATATATGATAGCAAATTGCTAAAAATAAAAGGAAAATAATCTGAAGGAATAATACTTTAATTTTATTAGAAACAAAGTCTCTTCCAAAACTCAAATGCAAATACTTTGTTTTTTTTGTGAAAGAATGCAATTTCCAATTTCAGTTGAATGATATTGTGTACCTTATTGATGTTTGGCTCCTCCATCATAGAACTTTTGATGGTTTCACTGTTGTCCTCTAATGACTTCATCAAGAATAACCACATGACAGAAAGTAAAGATGAGATGTAACATGCAAAATACTAGGGGTATTTTTTAATATTATATTTTAAAACCAAATTTACTAGAAAAGAAGACTGGACTGAGTTGCTATTCTCAAATCTCATATACTTTAAAAGAAGCATGTGTGAGGGTGCATGGTTAGGGAATGAGAAAAACATAACTCCTCTGAACTCATTAACCACTACTATAAATTTTATTCTGGTGCCTAAGAAATTTTTACTAAACTTATTTTGAAATGGTGACATTAAAGCAAGATTGATAACAAAGTAATTTATATTAAAAAAATTCAGAGTTACTAGTTCTAGAGACTAGCAACTGAAAATTAAAGTTGAATTGCTCTCTTACATGCTACTATATCTTATCTCCATATCTGACCCCTAAGGACACTCTCCTGATTAGAAAATTGTTCTACATTTCTAATTCTCTTCTACCGATTTAGCCAGAAAAAGTCAATAAATTGTTTGGAGGTACATATCCTTCTTAGAAGGGAATAGGAGCATTTGTTAAAGAGTTATCTCAAGATGTTTAGTTCTTAGATAATAAAAGAAACTAGAAAAAGGAAGTGGGAACAAAGATGGTGACTGTCACATCTCAATTTTTTGCTGGGAAGGCCTTAATCTATTTGTTGTCATCTGTACTTAATTTCCAAATAAATACAAATAGATAAGACATTCTATTTTAAAACATATGTACCAGTAAGCTACACTATATAGGAAAAGAAAAGATCTGAGAATATATCAGGATTTTAAGGTCAGATGAAGAAACCAGAAAATTTCATTTTCAAACACATAAAGGAATAAAGAAACAGCAGCAGTTTCAAAATACTCTCTATCATCTATTCAAAATATAGGGCCTGTCATATATCTATCTCCTAACCATCTGGAAAGTCACAGTGACTTGGACTCACATATTTAAGCATTGTAATCATTTTATAAAAATAAGAGCTGAAAGGTAATTGTGTTAATACCAAAAATAGCTTTGTCAACTTTCCAGTAAAGATTAACTTTATGCCAGCTCTATAAAGCTAAGATTCTGTTTAATTTCATCCAATCTGTATTTTACTATATGAATTTTTTTTCATATTCCCTCTAAAAGTCACTATTTTTAAGAATGACCATCAAGAATAAAACAACAAAGCAATAACAACAAATTTCTAATCACTACCACTAATTGTGGCAGGGTTCAAATAACTTAAATCTACTGATCAAAACACTACAAAGTAAACGGTATTAGAGTCATTTTGCAGATAAAAAAACAAAATTCAAAGAAAATATATAGTTTACTGGTAGTTACAAACCTATAAGTCCAACAATTATGTTTATGATTTTAATTAAAATAGTCACAATAAGGAATAATTTGATAATTTATTTAAGATATTATGGAACTCCAAAGAAAATTAAGAATAAAATAACAGAGAAATCAATACGTGTGTAGTTGTACTTATTATCTGCTATTTCTGTGCATTGTGGCTTGATTATATGACTCTATTTCCTGAACGATTATATTCCTGAATTGACAAGGTTAGATGTCATCTTGCTTTTTGTTTACTTGTCTATTGTGAAGTTATTCAAAATTTTTAAATTAATATCTTCAGTTTTTCCTTCCACTTCCAAAACTGCACAAAGCTTGCCCTCGGACTAATTCAGTGCTACCCAAAGTGAGATCCACAGACTGGCTGCCAGTTTTGAGCCCTTGGTTACGGGTAGAGGGTAATCAACTACATCTACTGTTTATTTCTCCTAATATATATAAATATTTTTAAGTCAGCGTCTTGGTCTGTCACCCAGGCTGGAGTGCAGTGGTGTAATCATAGCTCACTGCAGCCTCAAATTCCTGGGCTCAACCAATCCTCCTGCCTTGGCTTCCCAGAGGGCTGGGATTACAGGTGTGAGCCACCATGCCTGGCCTCACCTGGTATTTTTTTTTAGTAGCAAAGCACTCTCAATGAAGGGAGCAAGTTCCACATATGATCAAACTGATACTTATTTTTCACACTAGCCTCAATGACCAAAAAAAAAAACCCATTATGATGATAAAATTGAAGCATATATCATCAACCAGTTACAGTATAATTATAAATTTGTTTCAGTTAGCAAAATTTCACTAATTTAAACATAAACTACAGAAGAAAGTGCAAATTAAGATATTTTCAGTATATAAACTCAGTTTCAATTTAACTTCTAAAACTATCACATGAAAATTGTAGGAAATTTCTAACTTGTCTCTTAAATTGATGATCATTACAACATAAAATACAGGAAACAAGATACAGAACCTTAACTCAAACAATAACCTTTTGAAAAATAAGCCCCAAATAAATCTGAATTAATTACTCTGAATTAAATTGATGTATATAATACTGCCCGTCTTTTTAGCATTAACTGTATATGTTTATGACATACGAAGGCATTTTCAAAATATCTGCAAAATGAAACTCATTTTTAATGTTTGCATGATAATATGACTTCAACAAAAAAAAAAAAGTAAACAGTTTTTAACTTATACAGACCTCATTTAGACACCGTTTCTTTGTGAATATATTTCTAATAAAGGTTTCTTGAATTTCTTCCTGTTTCACCAAATACTGCCAAAGCCTCTTCACAGACAGTGCCAGATGATGTTTGGATCTATGGAGAGATAGTAAATTTAATTATACACTTCAGAAATTTCTAATTAACTTGATCACAATTCCTTGGTGCGATATGAATGATTATTATAATAAATTAACTAGAATCAGACCATATAATCTGGGGCAGTAGTCTGTAAACTTTTCTTAAAGGATCAGTAAATATTTTAGCCTTTGTGGGCCACATGGTTTCTGTCACAATGACTCAACTCTGATATTGTACAGGTTGAGTAACCCTTATCTGAAATGCTAGGAACCAGAGGTGTTTTGAATTTCCTGTTTTTTCATATTTTGGAATCTTTAAATATGCAAAATGAGGTGTTCTGGAGATGGAATCCAAGTCCAACCACAAGATTTATTTTTATTTCATGAACATCTTATATTTATAGTCTAAAGGTAAAAATAATTGCAATATTTTAAATAATGTGCATGAAACAAAGTTTGTATTAAGTATTTAAGCGTGGAATTTTCCACTTGTGGTATCATGTTGGCACTCAAAAAATTTTGGAGCATTTTGGATTTTTGGATTAGAGATGATCAACCTGTAGTGGGAAAGTGGCCATGGGTAATAAGCAAATGGCAGATATGGCTGTAAGCCAATAAAATGTTATTTACAAAACAAGAGGAAAATAGAATTTGGCACATGGGGCTGGCCATAGTTTGCCAATCCCTAACCTAGAGTCATAGGATCTAACAAAAAGAGGTATGCCTCCTAGAAGACATCTAGAAGCAGAGCTACTCAATGTGCTGCTCATGGACACAATCAAAAACTTTGTTCATGAGCAGCAGTGAGTTAAGAGCTTCCACAAGAACATACATCAACTATAACACTAAGCCACTAAGCACATCATTTAGTACACTTAATATTTTTTGTGGCAAGACTTTCTAGATGAAGCAACCATTGCAATGATTTACCTTTTGGTTCAAACTTTCTCTCCTCCTGGACAGTAAAGCAATTGCTGACTGGATTATTCTGAATAGCACTGCTCTAGAGCACGTATCAATAAGCTACACTCTACAGGCCAAACCCAGCTTAACTTCCATTTTCAAAAATAAATTGTTCTGCACCACAACCAAGCATATTTTTTTAATGGTTGCTTTGGCTCTACAATGGCAGGGTTGAGTTGTTGTGACAAGGACATATGGCCCAAAAAGCCTAAAATATCTACTATCAGGACCAAGAAAATTTGCTAACCTCTGGACCTCCATAGGCATTACATACTGGCACAGATTTGAGCCTAGAGTAGCAAAATAAACATAGGCCTTAAATATTTTGTACAACTCCTACCTTAAAAATAGTATCAATAGGAAAACCTACTTGAAAGGAGTGTTTGTGGGTTCCAGTAAAGCTTTGTGTCGGAGAATTGCGGGACCTGCAGACAAACTCTCTTCAGATGTATGACTTGCAATATAGTTTTGAGGTGGCCCACCATGGATTTCAAGTCGTCGGAGAAGTACTTGTTGCCAACACTGAAGAGTTTTTAGAACAGCATGGCAAAGAGGTGAACTAACTGGAAGCTCTAAAAGAGAAAATTGACCCACATTTATACTCTCCAGTAAGATACTATATTCAGTTGTAAGAAAGACTAAGATAACATATTAACACACACTTTGACAGGAGAGATGTGAAAGGAGAGGTGGCCATAGAAATCAGGTAGATTAGAAATGGTATGTCATAAATCTGTATGAGCATTTCAGCATTACAGCTTCTGACTTTAATTTCACATTAAAAATGTACCTGAAGATTATGAAAACGTGTGGGAGGAAAATTAATTATTTTATTTTATTTTTTTATTTATTTATTTTGAGTTGGAGTCTCACTCTGTCGCCCAGACTGGAGTGCAGTGGCCGCTCTCGGCCACCGCAGCCTAGACCTGCTGGGCTCCAGTGATCCTTCTGCCTCAGCCTTCTGAGTAGCCGGAATTACAGGCACACGCTACCATGCCCGGCTAATTTTTTGATTTTATTGTAGAGATGAGGTCTTGCCTGCCCAGGCGGGTTGAACCCGTGGGCTCAGGCAATCCACTCACCTCAGCCGCCCAAAGGCGCGGGATTACAGGCTGAGCCACCGAGGCTGGCAAAATTAATTATTTTAAAACTTGGATTAGCTCAATTTCTATATGGCATATGACTCTTTAAGATTTGTTTAGAAAATGAAAATTATACACAAAGTAAAAAAAAAATCAATATTTGCCATGAAACTCAGCGCTTTTCTACCCCTTCATATTCTTGAGTCCTAATTCCACTTTCAACTTTTAGCTATTCCTGCTACTTATCTACCCATGTCTAAAGAACATGCTTATACTATGAGTTCTTGATTTTTCAATTTTGGCAATGATCTACTGATTTACTACTATGGCATATGAAAATAAACTTCTCCCCTCTCCATCATTACAATATAGTCTCATAAAAATTTTGGTTAAATCGGTATTTTAGTGCTTACCATATTGTGTGTCTCTGTGTGTGTGTGTGTGTGTGTGTGTGTGTGTGTGTGTGTGTAAATACAGTTCACAGCTAAACCACTTGGTCACTTGGTATACTATCATGCTCCTTTCTTTACATCAGGTTCAGTGCCTCTGATTTCTTTGAGTATCAAACAGTATAGCAGACACATTTACAGATGGTTGATTTAGTTAAAAGAAATCTATATCTTCTACAAGAGGAAACCACTAAACTTTTCTCCACTGATTAAAAAAAAAAGATTAGTAAGTCAAAAGCAATGGCACCATTAGTTCATGTTAAAATATTTATTACCTGCAACATCATGACCTGCAAATGGATAGAAAGTCTTCAAATTGTTAAGCACCAATTGCACCATCGCCAATCGCATCAATGACCAACTAAAAATAAGGCAACAAAGGATCTGTTAAAGATCTATGAGTACAACACCGTTTGACTCAATAATTCCACTAATAGGAATCTACCCTGAAGATATTCCTCCACAATACAAAATAATATATGCATGCAGTTACTCATGTCAGCATTATCTATAATAGGAGAAGAGTAGAAATAACCAAAGTGTTCATCAGGAGAGTACTGGTTGAATACCATGTTTTGAACTACGGAATATTAGAGTAACCATAAAGAATAATGAAGAAGGACTTCTGAAAATTTATATTTTTTATCACACCATTAACATATCATGTTTTCATAAAACATATATACTTTTTAGATGTAAACATATCAATACAGAGAAGACAACAGCATATCAATAGAAATGAGACATAATCCTACCACTCATGAAAGTAAGAATAATGCAGTATTGGGGCTGGAAATGAACACTTTGAAATATTATGATTTTTATAATATACAGAGCCTTTTTTTAAAGATAGTGCTTATTGACATCTTAGTACTAGTGTTCTACTCAAAACATTAGATTTTCTAGGCTAAACAATGGAAGTCATTTATCTTGGGAGTCCAAAAGGCAAGGCAGAGTCTGAGAGCAAGACATGTGAGAAATGGTACAAATACAGATGACGCACTCACAAATAAAGGTAACTGAGAAATTACTGTTAAGGAATGGAATATAACAATTTCAATTAAAGAAATTTGAGTTATAAAGTGTTGTAAATTCACCAAACCTATTAATCTCACATATATTATTTAAAAAAATATTTATATAAACCATGATGATTTCTTACAGGAAGCTTAAAATAAAATATTCCATACCTATATGAATTTGGATTAGAATGTTCTTGGAAATGGAAATCTGATGCTAAAACACTATCATCATCTTCATCATCTTCATCACTTTCCAGACTCTCCTCTGAGTCATATTCTGCTCTACTTTGGGAAGGAGGTAGAAAAGGCTAAAATAAAGAAATCATGAAATTTATCAAGGAACGATCTGATTTAAAACATTCAAATATATACTCTAATGTCAACAATTCATCCCATTTGCAGATGATTCATTATAAGAGAGTAACTACTGACCAGGTGCAGTGACTCATGCCTGTAATCCCAACACTTTGGGAGGTTGAGGTGGAAAGGTTGTTTGAGCCCAGGAGTTCAAGATCACTTGAGGCAACACAGAAAGACCTCCTCTCTACAAAAAATTTAAAAATAGCCAGGTGTAGTGGTGTGTGCCTGTAGTCCCAGCTAGTAAGGGGGCTAAGGCAGGATGATCGCCTGAACTCAGGAAGTCAAGACTGTGTTGAGCTGTGATTGTGCCAGTGCACTCCAGCCTGGGCAACAGAGTAAGAGTCCGTCTCAATAAAAAAAAGAGAAGGGTAACTCCTTCAGGTCCCCTCCCACTGTGGGAGCTTTTCTGTCCTCTCAAGAAATCCTGCTTTAAAAAAAAAAAAAGAGGAAAAAGCAAAAGAAATCATTTCTAAAAACAAGAACTTTTCAACATTTGGATTTGATGAGCAGTCATAAAAGTGGAGGAGGGGAAAGACAGAGAAGGTGATTTTAACAAAAGAAAAGTAACTGTTGTCGTTCCATGCCTTTGACTTCACCTTATACAATTCCCTTATTTATTCATCCATTCAACAAAAAATTCATTAAGTATCCACTGTGTGCCCAAAAGTGTACTTCTTATAAGAATTTAAGACAGAGTGACTGTCCTCATAGAATTTACATTTTAGTGGAAAAGAAAGATAAATAACAGAAAGCTAAATACAAATTATTTTAAATCCTATAAAGAAAAGAAGATGCGGTGGAAGGATCGCCTAAACCCAGCAGGTCAAGGCTGCAGTGGCCATGAGCCTGCCACTGCACTCCAGCCTGGGCAACAGAGTGAGTCTCCAACTCAAAAATGAAAGAAAGAAAAAAAGTTAAGATGGAAAACAAAAAGGAGAACTGAGATAAGGTGATCATGGAAGGCCTCTTTGAAAAGTGGTACTTAGGCCGGGCACGATGGCTCACGCCTATAATCCCAGCACTTTGTTAGGCTGAGGTAAAAGGGCTGCATGAGCCCACAAGTTTGAGACCAGCCTGGACAACTTGGTGAGACCTCTACGATAAATCAAAAAATTAGCCAGGCATGGTGGCAGGTGCCTGTAGTTCCAGCTACTTGGAAGGCTGAGGCAGAAGAATCATCTGAGCCCAGTAGGTCAAGGCTGCGGTAGCTGTCAACATGCCACTACACTCCAGCCTGGGTGACAGAGTGAGACTCCAGTTCCAAAAAAAAAAGTGATATTTAATTGAAACCTAAAGACAAAAGGAAAACAAGGTATATAACAAGAAGGGAGAAAAGTATTTTAGGCAGTGGAAATTAGAAAGGCTTTAATATGAGAAAAAGTTTGGTATAAAAAAATTAGTTAGACTGAGCCTGTTGAACAAGGGGATAAGTTTATTAGCAGAAAGATTGAACAGCAGATGATAGGGTCTTGTAGGCCACAGTAAAGGACTCCAATAAAATGCCACTAGGCCAGACCCAGTGGCTCACGCCTGTAATCTCAGCACTTCTGGAGGAGGAGGCGAAAGGATTGTCTGAGCCCAGGGGTTCGAGACCACCCTGGGCAACATGACAAGACCTCATCTCTATTAAAAAAAAAAATTAGCCTTGCATGGTAATGCGCACCTGTAGTTCCAGTTACTTGGAAAGCTGGGCAGAAGGATCTCCCTGAGGATGAGGTGGTGACTATGAGCATGTCACTGCTCTCCAGCCTGGGCAACAGACTGAGAGTGAGCCTCTGACTCAAAAAAAAAAAGTCACTAGTAAGTTTTAGGTAGAGGACAGGTATTCAGATTTATATGTTAAAAACTACACTATGACCACTCTCTTATGAGAAATAAAGTTAAATGGCAAAAGTAGAAATGGAGACATCAGTAACTAAAGCAAAAGCTGGCAGCCTTAACCAGGCAGTGCTCACTTGTGTTATTTCAGCATTTTGGGAGGCCAAGGTATGAGAATTGCTTGAGGCCAGGAGTTTGAGATCAGAGTGGACAAAAGCAAGATCCCATCTCCACACAAAAAGTTTTAAAATTAGCCAGGCATGGTGATGCATGCCTGTAGTTCTAGCTACTTAGGAGATTAAGGTGTGAGGATGGCTTGAGTCAGAGTGTGATGCTACCATCATGTCACTGCACTTCAGATACTGTCTCTTAAAAGAAAAAAAAAGAGTTGGTAGTTAGGATATAGTTATTAGTAATGAAGCTAGAGAGAATAACATATTCAAGATATATTTTGGAGAAAGCACTGACAGATTTAAGAGCAAGCACAAATGGAGTAAAATGAATGACTCCTGGTTTCTTGCTTGAGGAACTATAATAATGAAGATGTGATTTAGTAAAATACAAGGACTTGGATCTGAGAGAGGAGATACTGGGGAAAATAAATATAGTATGCCCAAATCTTGAAGAAGACCAAATTCATGGGTGAAGTAGAAAAAGAAGAAAGGAAATTATGAAACAATAAACAGCAGTACAACGACCATTTGTATACCTAATCCTGAATTGTACCCCACACCTTTAAAATAAAAAATAAAAAAAAAGAATAAACAGTAAGCTTAAGAAAAAAGATCAAAAGTTCAAGCCATAAGAGATAAAAGATAGACTAAGTGGGACCTCATCAAACTAAAAGCTTCTGCAAAGCAAAAGAAACCATTAAGAGAGTGGGGAGAAAACCCTCAGAATGGGAAAAAATATTTGCCAACTGTATATTTGACAAAGGCCTAATATCCAGGATCTACAAGGAACTCAAACGTGCCAAAACAGAAAAACAAAAAGCCCTGTTAAAAAGTGGGCAAAAGGCCAGGCTCGGTGGCTCAGCCTGTAATCCCGCGCTTTGGGAGGTCGAGGTCAGTGAATTGCCTGAGCCCGTGGGCTCGAGACATGCCTGGGCAACTTGGTGAGACCTCATCTCTACAATAAATCAAAAAAATTAGCCAGGCGTGGTAGCGCGCACCTGTAGTTCTGGCTACTTGTAAGGCTGAGGCAGAAGGATCGCTGGAGCCCAGCAAGTCGAAGCTGCAGTAGCTGGGAGCAGCCACTGCACTCCAGTCTGGGTGACAGAGTGAGACTCCAACTCAAAAAAAAAAAAAAGTGGGCAAAAGACATGAACAGACACTTTTCAAAAGAAGACATACAAGCAGCGAATAGACACATGAAAAAATGCTCAGCTTCACTAATCAAAGAAGTGCAAATCAAAACCACACTGAGATACCACCTAACTCCAGTCAGAATGGCTATCATCAATAACTCAAAAAACAACAGATGCTGGAGAGGATGCAGAGAAAAGGGAATGCTTCTACACTGTTGGTAAGAATGTAAACTAGTATGGCCTCTGTGAAAAACAGTATGGCAATTTCTAAAAGATCTAAAAATCGACCTTCCATTTGACCCAGCAATTCCCCTTCTGAGAATATACCCAGAACTCAAAACATTCTTAAAAAAAAAAAAAAAAAAGATACCTGTACACACATGTTTACTGCAGCACTATTCACAATAGCAAAAACATGGAACCAACCATAATGCCCACTGAAACTGGACTGGATTAAAAAAAAAAAAAAAATGTGGTACATATACACGATGGGATATTATGCAGCCATAAGGAAGGACAAAATTATGGACTTTGCAGCAACTTGGATGAATTTAGAGTCTATTGTACTCAGTGATCTATCACAGAAACAAAGAACTGAGTACCACATGTTCTTACGCATAAGTGGATCCTGAACATTTACCATATACTACAAGAAAAGGATTGCCGGGGAGGCGGGGAGGTGGCGGGGAATGACACATAACATCAATGAGGGTACCTGATCCTAAACAGGCAAAGTGAGGACCAACAGGAGGCCCAAATTTCACCTGTTCATTGATCATTTATGTACCTAATCCTGAATTGTTCCTCATATCTTTAAAATAATAGCAAAAAAAGAAGAAAAAAACAGGAGAAACTGGCATCGAGAGAACAAAAAACCATTTAACAGAGGGAGTAGTCAAGTGTGTTAATAATGCTAAGAGGTCAGAAAAGATAATAATAAAACTGTTTCAGTTATATTTGATATGGATATTACCTGAATTTCAACAAGAACAGTTTCAATAGAGTAACTCGGTCAGAAGCTGTATTATGAATAAGTATGAAAGGGAAATAAGACAGTAAAAGGAAATATGTGTGTGCTTTTGAAAAACTGAATGCAAACAGGGAGTAGATAAATGAAATACTGGCTAGAAAAAATTTGGGGGTCAAAGCAGAGGTTTGAATTGAAGATACTGAAGCACACTGATGTACCGATGAGAAGAATATAGAGAAAGAGAGAACTTGAAAACATAGGAGAGTAGAGAAGACAAGTGAGAATGGGATTCAGAACAGAACTTGAGGAAATGGTCTTTGATAAGCAGGACTCTTCCATTATAACAGAAAGGAATGACAGGAACAAGTGTATAATTTTACAATGGGATGATGAAAGAATTTTTGTCTGATTCTATTTTCCTTGGTGACTTTTAAGGTGAGGTCATCAGTTAAGAGTAAAAGTAAGATGGAAGCGGAGATGTGGGAAGTTTAAAAAAATAGTTGTAAGATCTTACATCTAAGGAAGTCCAATAAAGAAACAGTAGAGAGGGTGGAACTTCTGGAAAAACTGAGTATCTTGCCAAATCCTCTCCCTAAAGAGTTAAGTCCTGTCCCCAAAGAGCAACAACAAAACAAAGTGTTAAAAACAACCAATGGAAAATGACAAAATGCATTTAACACACAGAAAAGCAATTATTTAAGAAAACCTACTGAATCAAAACAGTAAAACAGTGATAATTTGGTCAAGAGCTGCTCCCATCCAACACCAAGCTCTCTGGTATAAAAGGTCTACCAGGCCAACAGAGCAGGCTGTGAGGACTAATAGTTCTGATGCCCTGCCAGAGGGGACTGTCTTTAAAATTTTGTGCCGCCGGGTTCGGTGGCTCAGCCTGTAATCCCGCGCCTTTGGGAGGCTGAGGTGAGTGGACTGCCTGAGCCCGCGGGTTCAAGACCCGCCTGGGCAGCGAGACCTCATCTCTACAATAAATCAAAAAATCAGCCGGGCGTGGTAGCGCATGCCTGTAATTCCGGCTACTTGGAAGGCTGAGGCGGAAGGATCGCCGGAGCCCAGCAGGTCGAGGCTGCGGTGGCTGGGAGCGGCCACTGCACTCCAGTCTGGGCGACAGAGTGAGACTCCAACTCAAAAAAAAAACAAACAAAATTTTGTGCCAACGGGCATTTTCAAAAGCAATACAGATCTCAGTAGCAAACAATTAAGGAAGGCTAACATCTCAACTATCCTGAGGCTGTGATACTTACTAACTGGGGCAAGGACAGAGCACAGAAATTTAACAAAAAGATTCAGAAACAAGAAAGTTAAAAATGGCCTTGCTAACCAACAATCAGCAAAACTAGCCTTTAAAAAATGAAGGCAAAATAAAGATATTCCCAGAGAAATGAAGCGCTTAATAAACATGTGTTGAATGAATGATGAATGAATGACTCTGCAAATGGCAGTGAGGAACTAGCAGACATAAACTCCCTTCATTACCCTGAAGCACTTAGAAGACTAGAAAAATAAAAACCACAGCTTAACAAGCCAGAGGGATTGGTGTCACCAAAGAAAAGTTAGATTTCAATTAATGGAAGGAGGGGGAAAAACATCCAAAAGTTGAGAATGTGAGGAATTTGGCTGATCACATGATACACAGATAATACATCTAGGCAGTCCTTTAAGAACAGTAATGCGTGACTGTAAAAATGACCATGCAAGCAGAAACCAACCAAAGCAACATGAATAAAAAACAGGAGAAATCACAAATGTTCTGTGACCTTTAAAAATATTTATCAAAACACTAAAATCTCTCTTACCACCTGCTATAAATGTATATGGAAAAATTTTAAAATAGTAGAACTAATATTTAGCATACTGTAATTAAAATATTAGAAATAGCTGGGCTCGGTGGCTCAGCCTGTAATCCCATGCCTTTGGGAGGCTGAGGTGAGTGAATTGCCTGAGCCCGCGGGTTCAAGACCCGCCTGGGCAGCGAGACCTCATCTCTACAATAAATCAAAAAATCAGCTGGGCGTGGTGACGCATGCCTGTAATTCCGGCTACTCGGAAGGCTGAGGCGGAAGGATCGCCGGAGCCCAGCAGGCCGAGGCTGCGGTGACCAGGAGCGGCCACTGCACTCCAGTCTGGGCGACAGAGTGAGACTCCAACTCAAAAAAAAATAAAAAATAAAATATTAGAAATATTGGGAACTGTTTTATGTTTTTGTAAAAAAATGTAGTCTTAATAAAGATTGCTTTCTTCTAGCTCTATAACTTAGGATGTAAAGCAAACATCTTTTCTATTCCTTAACCAATTGTTAGACTTCTAAGTTTATATCAGCTTTCAGCATTTTATTCTTTGGATGTTCAATGTTTGAGTTTTTTCATTGCAAAGTTTTTTTTTGCCAAGGTCACTGTCTCTAGAACATATTCATTCTTTCATCACAACTACATTTTACATTTATGTTTATATGTTGATCTTCACTAAATTCTTCTGGCTGTACATCTTCTAGAGTCTTTCAAATGGCAGCAGTGTTAAATTGCTACAGTTAGTTATTTTTTTCTTTAACTCTATGTTTGATTTGAATTTCATTCAGTACTATCAGTTTTTTTTAAGTAGCACTTTCATCTTAGTTAGCCAATTTCCTCTTCTGATTAAATCTAATTTTGTAAGGTATCATATGGGTTTATTATACGAAATACGGAAGCAAAACTACATATGTATGGCTTGAATAGCAGGTGCTAAATGATCAATCACTGACAGACTGAAAAAAACTGACATGATTGGTCACTAATAATGAAGCATGCATCTGTTATTACAGAGTGATTTCTAGAAATGAAGAGCTAGCAAAGACATTTATTCTTTATGCAATTACCCATGTTTGAGATACTGTGATAACTGAAATTTGAACCAAGTAATTGAGGGACTGATGTTATTTAACTTACTAGTTTATGTTACTAGTTTAAAAACTCTGGTAATTGAAATTTATGCCTTTCAAAACAATAAAGGCCTGCCTATAGTGTAAAAAGTATATGGATGACAGATGATAAGGCACTTTGATTCCTTAATCAAATCAAGTACATTAATATGAATACGTTAAGCAAGTTCTCTTCTTATTCAAGAGCCTAGTTTTGCTTGAAACACAAAAGTCGTAATTTATCAAAAAACTGCCTTAGAAACTGGCAGGAAATTTGGTCAAAATATTCTGGGGTGTTTTTTTTTTTGAAATGTAGCCTGATACAAATGAAAATGCTCTAAACCAGAATGAGAAAACGTCTGGAAGCAAAGTAATTACACTTATTTTAAACAGTTTCATTTCCATTTGACTATGAAAATACTGGTCTGGATAGCGCTTTTTATTACCTTGGCTATGAAATAGTCCCAGATACTGAGCTCAGGTGGGATAAACTTCTCTTTAACTGCCAGTGACTCCTGGCTTACTGGTGGTGAGGAAGCAGTCAACGGGGCAGATTCTCTGCAAGACATTTTTGATGGCCTAAAACGTTTGTTCTGTTTTTCTCCTTCTTCAACTAGTGAAGAAACTAACAAAAAGAAAATAAAGTATTATTAAAGTAGTATTTTCAATGTATTTCTTTCTGCCTTTACATAAATCTAAAGTAACTATAAATAAGCATACACAAAAAATAAGATTAAGATTATGAAAGTATAGGGAAGGTAAGAAAATAATTAAAGTAAGACAAAAATCATTTTTGGATAGTAATCTCTCCTTTTTTTCTCAATTTGTCCCTCATTTTTTAAATATTGACTTATCTATTGTACATATAGGATAAAAAGATACAATATCTGCCTGCAAATCAGTCCACAATTTTACTAGAAACATGACATCCTTTTTTTTAAAAGAATATCATGAGGTGTCAATTTTAATTAAAAGCAACACCTTGGCCAGGTGTGGTGGCTCACGCCTGTAATTTCAGTACTTTGGGAGGCTGAGGGGGGAGGATGGCTTGAGCCCAAGAGTTTGAGCCCAGTCTGGGCAACACAGCAAGATCTCATCTCTATTTATAAAATAAACAAACAATTAAATAAAAGCAACACCTTACTTCTGAGACTCTTCAGTTATCACGTGGCCTTATATCTACATATAAAACTACATTTTTTATTATGAAACATATTTAAATTTCAAGTACAATAACTACTTAATTAAATTGATGCAAACTGTTAGAAATTTTCTAGTCAAGAAATCACAAAGAAAAAAATGCAATCTATTGTTTTACTTTCTGAACCCTCTGCAGTTAGTCAGCATTCTCTCAGTATTTTACCTTAGAATACTAAAGTCACTAGCATTTAAAAAGTTATACAAATCTTTAATCAACACTAAGTCACAAGATGCAAATCATCAGTAGAGAATCAAGAATGGCCAACATTAATAAAAAGTAACAGATGCTGGCAAGGATATGGAGAAAAGGGAATACTTCTACACTGCTGGTGGGAATACAAACTAGTGCAATCTCTATGGAAAACAGTGTGGAGATTTCTAAAAGAACTAGAAATTGACCTTTCATATGACCCAGCAATCCCCCTTTTGGGAATATACCCAGAGGAACTTAAATGACTCTACAAAAAAGATTCCTGTGCACGCATGTTTATTGTAGCACCATTCACAAGAGCAAAAATATGGAACCAACCGTGCTGCCCATGGAAACTGGACTGGATAATAAAAAATGTGGTGCATATACACAGTAGACTATTACACAGCCATAAAGAAGAACAAAATTATGGACTTTGCAACAATTTGGACGGATTCAGAGTCAGTGATCTAACACAGAAACAAAGAACTGAGTGCCACATGTTCTCACTCATAAGTGGACCCTGAATATTTACCATAATACTCTAAGAAAGGGATTGGCAGTACCTGGAAACTGACAGGGGATGTGGGGGGGAGGGCGCGTAACATCAATAAGGGTACCTGATCTCAAATCAGGCAAAGTGGGGACCAAAGGGTGGCCTAAACTTTACCTGTATGATGACCACTTTTATACCTAATCCTGAAGTGTACTCCATATATTAAAAAAAAAAAAGGAATCTTGCAGACACAGGCATAATCTAATATACACGCAAACAATTCCACATTAAAGCACATCAATATTCTCCTTCAGTGATTCCAATGAGATTTTACTTACCTTCCAAATCAATGCAAATACTTGTGCTGTAATACAATTTTGTTTTACTGTTTGAAGTTACTCAGCTTATAGATACAGCATGCACATGCAATTATATGAAATTGCAGTCAAACTGAGTTTAACAAATTTGGTTATTTCAGAAAAAAGGAAAGATGAATAAAATATTAGCATTCCAAGTGGTTACTAAAAGTGGCACAATTACTACTTAATCTTTCAAATGACAGTTCTTTTAACAGGAACTGTCAGATTAAATGTGTATTCTTTTTCTTTGTTCTTACTAACATTTGATAATCAACAGTTTCCAATATTACTGTTGCATGTCTTAACATACATTCCTTTTTTTTTTTTTTTTGAGTTGGAGTCTCACGCTGTTGCCCAGACTGGAGTGCAGTGGCCGCTCCTGGCCACCGCAGCCTCGACCTGCTGGGCTCCAGCGATCCTTCCACCTAAGCCTTCCAAGTAGCTGGAACTACAGGTGCGTGCTACCACGCCCGGCTAATTTTTGATTTATCGTAGAGATGAGGTCTTGCCAAGTTGCCCAGGTGGGTCTCAAACCCGCGGGCTCAGGCAATCCACTCACCTCAGCCTCCCAAAGTGCGGGATTACAGGCTGAGCCTCCGAGCCCGGCTCAACATAACGTTCTAATACTTAAATGGTTTTACCAATTTCTCCTCAAAGTCCAGAATACAGAGGTACTTTTTTTACCCTTTCAAAAAATTAATGATAATTTTAAGTTTATCATTTGACTTAAACATTACTGTTTTTTTTTTCTTTTTTTTTTTTCTTTTAAGAGATGAGGGTATTCCTAGGGTGCTTTTGCTGGCGTTGATACCTGTTTAAGGGATCCTCCCATCTCAGTCTACCAAGTAGCTGTAACTACAGGCATAGAGGCCAACTGCTTTTATTATTATTAGAGGACATATGAACCAAGAAGTATAGAATCTCTGGAAAAATAAAACTTACAATACTAAATTAATAGATTCTGCCAAGATTGATTGCTATATCATAAAAAATTGTTTTAAAAGTAAAAAATAAGAGTGTTTTTTAAAGAAAATAAAAACATTTGGAAGTACAGTCTGTGATTTCAGACACATACTATGAAAATAAGAAAGTAACTACACTAGAAGGAAATGTTTCTAATTTAAGACTCCATGCCAGGAAGTATAAAACTACCTATCAAAACACTCTTGATGAAGAAGGACTAAAGGAAAAAAAACTGGCAATCAGGTTTATAGTACTGCATTGTGTATTACTTTAGATGCTATACATAAAAGGACTTCAGTGATGCCTCCCACACAAGAAATGACCTGTGACTTGTCAATATAGTAGTTGCTCCCTCTTCTTTTCTCTCAATTGCAGGAAGACTTATGGCTATTTTATGATTAAATCCTATTGGGACAACTGGTCATCAAACTCAGGGGGAACAACACAAACTATGTAGTTGCTGGGTGTTCAACTGGTTGTTTTTGAAAATGCCAATAATCAAATATCAAGAATTTCTGCCATTCCTTGGCAGAAAACTGACTTTACTATCCTACTATTAAGAGAAAAAATGACTACTTTACTAGCAATAAAAGAAAAAAATTAGTATGGAGAAATGAAGAGCAACTTGGATATAAAGCTTATGAATTTTAAGAGGTATAGGTAGGCCAGAAAGTAGCTAAAGAAAAACTAAGGCATGAGTAAGAAAACAAGTCAGACAGAATCAGGTTGTGGCATACATTTTTTAACTTTCTTAGTTTCTTAGCTGTTTTGAGCCATAGAAAGTACTTTTTAAAAGGAGACTTCCATGTCAAGATAGTAGACTGTACAAATATATCTTCCTTCCCTTAGGAATCCTTTCCTTACTCTTAGGACATTCTACATTGTGATTTTCTTAGAATTATAGAATTACTTCCCAAAAGGACTCACAATAAAAATAAAAAATGGTTAAGAGGCTACATCTCAGGAATGAAAATGGGAGGAGCAGAGGAATAAGAAAGACAGTGTTGCTTTTTATAATTTCTTTACTGCTGGATTTGTTACTACACATATGTATTACCATGATTAAAACTAAAACATAAAAAGATGGCAATTAAGTATTTTTTCAGTTCATCATTTTAAATAGACACAATGAAATTAATATGCTGAACCCAGATTTAAATGTCATTTCTTTAAAAATTGAATTTAGGAAAAGAAGGCGCAGAGGAGGGAAGGAGGGAGGAAAAAACAGTGAACTTAAAGTAACTAGCAGAACCATCTTGTTCTTCACTCTAAGGCACCCTTACCCACAGAGCTATTCATGAGTGTGCCAGAGGGTATATGAAGCTTCGGGAGGCACATCATCCCAGACCTTCAAATTTACTCCCAAAATTTAGGGGGAGAAGACAAGGTAAATTATTTAACTAGCAGTTTAAAACATTTTATTTTTAAGAAAACACAGATATGGAGAAGATAAAAATCATGCGAGTTTAAAATAAAATAAATTTCAAATCTGTTTTTTACTTTAAGCAAGCCAATTCAGTGTAAATCCTCAGTTTCCTAAGTGGTAAAGTCATTTTCCTTTATCATCAGGGGTACTTAAGGCAAAAAGTATGACAAGTACAAATATGTGAACACAAATTAAGTATTAAACAAATCTTTGAAATTAATTTAAAGCATGATTTTATAAGCAAACCTCAAAGATTCAAAAAATAAAAGGATGAAAGAAGTCATTAATAGAAAGTACTTCTTACTACACAAAGAATAAGATTAATGATTTTTGGCCGGGTGCAGTGGCCCTTGCCTGTAATCCCAGCACTCTGAAAAACAGAAGAGAAGACTGCCTGAGCCCAGGGGTTCAAGACCAGCCTGGGCAACAAGGTGGGACCTTGACTCTACAATACATAAAAAAATTTGGGCAACCCCTTTGGGCAACCTCTCCCACTGTGGGAGCTTTTCTGTCCTCTCAATAAATTCTTTCTCACTTAAAAAAAAGAAAAAAATTAGCCAGGCATGGTGGCATGTGCCTGTGGTTCCAGCTTCTTGAAAGGCTGAGGCAGAAGGATTGCCTGAGCCCAGCTGGTCGAGGCTGCAGTGGCCATAAGTGTGCAACTGCACTCCAGTCTGGGCAACAGAGTGAGACTCCAACTCAAAAACAGACTTGTTGTGCCTCAAGTCTGTAATCCCAGCAATTTGGTAGGCCGAGGTGAGGAGACTGCCTGAGCCCACATGTTCAAGAACAGCCTGGACAACTTGGCAAGATCTCATCTCTACAATAAAAAATAAAAAATAAATTAGCCAGGTGTGGATAGTGCATACCTGTAGTTCCAGCTACTTGGAAGGCTGAAGCGGAAGGATCACCTGAGCCCAGCAGGTCGATGCTGGGGTGGCTGTGAGTGTGCCACCGCACTCCAGCCTGGGCAATGGAGTGAGACTCCAGCTCAACAAAAAGTGTGAAAAATGATTCTTTCCGGATTTTAGAAAGACTGTTGGACCATCAGGGTCTTCTTCTCAGGATCATTACCTCACACAGTATATTGTATCTGGCTCCATAAATACCTATAAAAATGAATTGATGGGTATCTAAAAAATAGAAAGTAGTGATTTGTCTCCAAACCACAAAGCAAGGCAGTCTCAAAAGTAGCTGGTATGCAAAATGATTTAATGAAATATGGAAGAAAAATAGTACAACTTCTGTTTATGTTTATTTTTTGATAAGTAGGAGGACTGGGAGAAGAAAAAGGAAGGGGGTGGAGGCGAAGAAGACAGGGAAAAAGAAAAGAATAGAGAGAAAGGAGAAGGGACGAGAAGAAAGGTGAGATAACGGGCAGGGGAGAAGAAAGGCAAGGGAAGAGGGGAAGGAGGGAAATAGTGAAAGCAGAAAATAAACTTTATGTTTAATAGCTGGATCAACAGTAGTATCCATAAATATACATACACTGGGGGTTTGCTCAAGTGTGTTTTATGGATTGAGTTATGTATTCAAAAGTCAGAAGATCGCTGCCATAGAGTACTTTATACTTTTCAATCATCCTGGAAGCCATAACATGGTTCTGTCTATAAGATTTCAGTTCAAATTCAGCAAACTTATTGAAAATTTGAATAGATGATATGCATACAATGGGGTATTACTCAGGCTTAAAAAGGAAGGAAATTCTGTCACATGCTACAAATAAATGAATTTTGAGGACATTATACTAACTGAAATAAGTCAGTTACAAAAAGACAAAATACTGTATAATTCCACTTATATGAGGTGTATAATATAATCAAATTCCTAGAACTAGAATAGTGATTACCAGGAGTTGTGGGGAAGGAAAAGGGGGTGGAGTTGTTTAATAGGTATAGTTTCAGATTTGCAAGATGAAAATGTTCGGGAGATCTGTTTCACAACAGTGAGATATACTTAACCCTTGTCAACTATATCCTTATAAATGTTTAACATAGTACAACGTATGTTATGTGTTTTTTATCATAATAAAAAATTAGAATAGAGAGAATACATTAAGTCATTCTGCTGTAGGACTTAAGCTGCCAGAAATATTAGAGAGTGGAGTTGAAGAGAAATCACATGCTTAGTCTCAGTAAGGCACATAGAAATATTGAATGAAGGGGTCTAATCAGACAGATGAATGTTACATGTCTTATAAGGCTAGTTTCTGCTTTGTCAACAGGCTTTAGCACTGAAATGAAAGGATAATTATCTATAAAAATTTATACATGTGCAATCCTTGGAGAGTTTATTTTTATCTTCCATGCTTTCTCCCCCTTATATAAAAATTTGCTTTCCCCAGTCTTTTAGAAAATGAACAGAATGCCTGTGATCCCAGCACTCTGGGAGGCCGAAGTGGGAGGACTGCCTGAGCCCATGGGTTCGAGATCAGCCACGGCAACTTGGCAAGACCTCATCTCTACAATAAAATAAAAAAATTAGCTGGGCATGGTGGCATGCATCTCTGGTTCCAGCTACTTGGAACTAAGGTGGAAGAATCGCTGAAGCCCAGCAGGTCGAGGCTGTGGTGGAGTGCCACTGCACTCCAGCCTGGGTGATAGAGGAGCCTTCATCTAAAAATAAATAAATAAAATAAACTTTACATTAAAATTTATATGAAATGACCCTCAACAAAACATTTAAGACTTTAACAAAAAAAGTAATTGTTTCCCAAGAAAAAGTAGCTACTTTGAGGTTCACCAGTCTTTTAAAAGTTCTTTATAATAAATCACCAGTTAAAAGTGTTTGGCAGGGTCGGGGACGGTGACACACACCTATAATTCCAGCGCTCTGGGAGGCCAAAGTGAAAAGATTGCCTGAGTTCACAGGTTTGAGATCAGCTCGGGCAACTTGGTGAGACCTCATCTCTAAAGTAAATAAAAAAACTAGCCGGGCGTGGTGGTGCATGCCTGTAGTTCCAGATACTTGGAAGGCTGAGGCGGAAGGATCATCTGAGTCCAGAAGGTCGAGGCTGTGGTAGCCGTGAGTGTGCCACTGCACTCCAGCCTGGGTGACAGAGTGAGACTCAGACAAAAAAAAAGTGTTTGGTACACTCAATTATATTTTAAATAGCTGATTTCGTTTCATTTTTTTTTTTTTTGAGTTGGAGTCTCACTCTGTCGCCCAGACTGGAGTGCAGTGGCCGCTTCCGGCCACCGCAGCCCCGACCTGCTGGGCTCTGGCAATCCTTCCGCCTCAGCCTTCCAAGTAGCTGGAACTACAGGCGCGCACTACCACGCCC
>NW_007258950.1:31798-37884 GCF_000164805.1 Carlito syrichta | reverse complement strand
ACGCCCAGCTAATTTTTTGATTTATTGTAGAGATGAGGTCTTGCCAAGTTGCCCGGGCGGGTCTCGAACCCGCGGGCTCAGACAATCCACTCACCTCGGGCTCCCAAAGTGCGGGATTACAGGCTGAGCCACCAAGCCGGGCCTTCGTTTCATATTTTAAATACACTCAAGTCTTAGCTTTTCTAGTCAAGAAATTTTGCTATTTTGTATATTTTGCTAAAGAAATGATGGCAATGATAGATGTGATAATCACTAAATACTGAATAAATAATTTTTATTTTTATGTAAGTTTTACAAGAAAAGGCAAAACATCTCATTTGTATCTGGCACAAATAATGCCAGAAATATACTTTAAAATGTCTAGAATATCATTAGCAACTTTATGGTAAAAAGCACATGTCATGCTTACCACAAATAAAATATTCATTTTTATATTTCAATTCCTCACTTTGCAGACATAAAAAAATCATTACTATAAATTTATTAAGATATAGAAAATTATCAGTTCTTATAATTACAAATATTATCACAAAATACAATAAAAATTCTTAAAAGAAAAGAAAAATATTCTTCCTTACAATTTGCAATACAAAGTAAAAATATGGATTTCTAACTTAGTAGAAAAAGTAATTGTTTGAAATTTGTATTGCTTGGCTAATTCTCTACTTTAAAAATTAATTATAATAACAAAATAATTCAGAATTCTATGAACAGATACTGGCACTATAGTTTTAGTCAATTAGAAAAATCAAATTAATCATTAATAAATGATGTAGAATACCCAAGGAAAATTAAATTTATTTATTTATGTACAGTAACATTTTTGTTAAGAACTCTAACCTGTTAAGGTTGAGTCAAATAAAAATCATCTATCATTTTCTTAAATTACAAGCTTAATTTATACTTAAGTATTATTCACTAAAATAATTAGTATATTAAGTATATAACAGACATGTAGACAGAAATATAATTTAGTTCATGAGGCAATCATTGTAAAAAAAATATTGAAATCAGAATTTATATACCAGAACAAGGAAAACAAATGACTTTCAAATTCCTCTCACAGCACTGCATGAAGCTTACGAGAACATCTTTTAGAAAACAGATGCTTAAGTGTTCTAAACATGTATTTCATCTTCAATATACAATGCTTTGACATTGACTAGGTTGTCAGGAAAATGAAGTATTCTAGACTTGTCAGTTTTCATTGGCCAAATTTAAAAGCTAAAAATTTCAAATACGTATTAACAAATACATATTAATGATTTTATTCCCTTGGTCAACAACGTATACTGAACATTATTTAATGCAACTAGTTTCTTGGGACATTGTGATTATGTTTAGCAGTAGCTCAAACATGTAAGGCTGCTTAGCTAGCTGCGACCTAAAATTTATCAAGTTGCTGTGCTGCTTCAATTGGCGTGCTTTCAGAGCACAAGGCCTTCAAAAACTGAGATTTCAAAATTTTACTTCCTATTGAAAGCTACTGCTGCTAATCCCTTGCTTTGGTTGATGTTTTGTTCTCAGATTTTCTCTCTCTAGTTTTCAGCAGATCTGCTCCAGAGGACCCCTGCTTCTAATTACCACTACTGTTTTCATTATCTGTTGTCTTCACTTCTCTCTCTGTCTCTCGCTGTCTTTCCACCTGCTCCTTCTCAAACTAAATCAGTTTCAGAACCAGCAAGTCTTTTAGCTTCATCATTCAGTGAAAATACTCCTTTTTTCCTAGTCACCAAACTGATGAATCACATTATTCACATTTTCTGTAAGTGCTCCTTCAGTTACTTCCATGATTGTTTGTATTCAGAATAGTTTATAGGTTCTCAAAAACAGATGTGCAGCATATAACCTGGATGTGACTACATCCAGTCTGCCTTTTAAGTGAACCATGTTTTAAGTACTCTGCATAATTTGGCTTCAAGGTTAAACATATAGATGCAGATAACTTTTGGTACCTTATTTTTTATATGGGGTTGAGTAAGTAGTGGGATACAGTTTATAATGGTATCTATGATGGTTCTTAGAAATAATTTATGGAGTGGCATTTTTGCCCACAAACAACTAAATCTGAATGGTTAACAAGGAGTAACTTGGAGTTTGAGTAAGGTTCTTGATGTATATCTGTGCTCAGCAGAAATGGCTGGAATTGAGACCTGAAGTCTGGTTGATAGGAAGGTATTTTTCACATTTTTATAGCTATGTGGACATACCTTAGCATTTAACATTTATCCCTTTAACATTTCATATTAACAACATCAAAGTTTTAACAATTTTCTCTCAGAACATATTAAAAACAGTGCCAAAATTAATTTACCAATTATTTAATACTAAGCTCAACAGAGCTATAGATTTTACTTCCCTTGGACTTGGAAAGTTTTTCTTTAATTGAATTCAGATATTTAAAGTTAGGTACCTACATAGTCCAAAGCAAATTTCATATGAAGTTAGTCTTTTCTTTTTTTAAATCAATATAAAAAATAAAACACAGAAAATGACTCTTTAAAAACTAGAAAAGGGATGTTATAGAACTAAAAATACTTAATATTTTAATAAGCAAAGTTACATTTTGTAACAAACAATATTTTAAAATATTTAATATTATAATTAGCAGAGTTACCTTTGCTTATTCAGCAAATAAGATAAATCTGCACTTGAAATCTAAAGTTCATAAGGAGGAAAGGTAAAAGAAAATAAGTTTAATAATTTAGCGCAAAAGGCAAAAAACAGAAGGATAAAACAGTGATCAAAATAGTGAGTAATGTGTGGTAAGCAGATGAGTACTGGGCAAGATGTTATCAAGTTTCAGAAAAAGCCATATTAGCCTTGAACATTTTTAGTGTTTTACAGCAGCTAAAACTGAATTGGCCCCTGGACTTGTTCAAGAAAGTTAAGAGCCATGGCAGGGAAGATTATAAATTATCCCTCTGATGCCACTTGTCTTATTTCACAAGTACTATTTTATGGTGAGGTCAAATACTTGTGAGAGATCCAGTGTGAGCTCCATCCCCTAAAATATTAACTTGATTCTTAAAACCTGAAATTCCAGGGAACGTAACTATTTTATTCCAAACAGAGCAGTGATAAATTGCTTCTACTTCTATGGCAGGGGTGGGTAAATTATGACCCGATAAATAAATAACAATTTATTGGAATGCAGCAACAATCATTTATTTACAAACTGTGTATAGCTGCTTTTGAGCTACAAGGGCAGAATTGAATAGCTGTGAGACACTAAAGGACATGCAAAGTCAAAATTATATATTTGGCCCTTTACAGATTGATTGAACTTTAATATGTTGAAGTATCAGACATAAAGGACTAAATCCTTGCCGTTTTTTTCTTAGTGGAAGAGGGGAAGGGACCTGGATTAGTAAGTACAAGAGTCCTAGGTGACTGAAGAAATAATTTCAATTAAGGAGAGGAAGCAGAAGCTAGAATTTTCTGCTATACTATCAGGTGGGGCCATAGCTTAGTGGAAACTACTTCTGTAAAGCATAATCATGTCATCACTGATACCAATAACTTTTTAATATTTTACCAAAATAATCACTTTTCTAATTTTCTTCTGATACAGCTTCATTCAAAGAATATTCACCAAGCATGATATAGATTTTGGCAATAATTTTTGCCTAAATAATGAAGTCAGATTCAAGTTTTTCTATCCTCTCATGTCCCCTACCAACTGCCTGACCTCCTAGCATATATATGTCCAAGCTAACATACACACATATGTACACGTGTATGTTGAATGTAGAAGTTAGGGAGGAAAGTAATTAAAATTCATAAAGAGATAATCTCACTGGGATTTTCTCTTAAAGGTAGGCATAGGGCTTTTTTTTTTTAAGCATTTAATATTTTTAAAATTTATTCATTATCAGTATAGAATAAAACAAGTTTTCAAGAATATACATTAATAACTAAATCTACTCCTCATAACCTCCCAAACTGGAAAACCAAGACTATCATACATGGGCTAACACAAAAACAGAAAGGGAGAAAATATCATAAAATTCTTTTCAAGAAAATTTGTTGTTTCAATCTTTAACTAATATAATATATATAGTTAACTAATATTATGATATATGTAGTTTAACATTAGAAAGCTTTTAAAAGGGGAAATAATTGTTTAAAATATTTACCTCTCATGGTCTTATGAACACTTAGAAATCCAAAAACTCTAATGGCCAGAATCATAATATGCAAATCATAAAGCAGCCTCATTTGAAATGGTTTTCCAGTCATTTCAAGCCATAGTTTGATTTCTTATGATTACCACTGACAATGTTTAATTTTTGCACACTTAAAATTTTTAAAGCCCAAAGGATAGAAAATATCAAAAACAAAGAATTTTAAAGCAGAATAAAATAGCAGGGATAGTTTTGTTTTAAATAAAAAATATGGCTTGATTAAAGGAAACTTCTCAATTTTCTATAAATGCCAAACAAAATGAAACTGACCCGCTGTAACCCAACCCCTCTAAAACAACACAAAGCAAGTTGCATGGTAAAGCCTATTTCTAAAGCTAATATCTTGCCTGCAAGACTGGGAGGGCTATGAGAACTGATGGCTGAAAGAGCTTTGGAAAAGCCCACACATTCCATGGAGAATACCACTACCTGGTGGGGGCTAGGCATAGCAAAGTGCCTTCCTGCCAAAGAAAGAAGAAAGAATCTGTATTTGAGATAGAACAAAAATCAATATTACAGTGTATTTCAAAACAAATGAAAGTTTCAATAGTAAAGAATTCAGTAAATTTATGTTAGATAGTTCTAATCACTGGTGCAGAAGTATCTTAAAGATTGAAAAGTGCACCAGAAACTTAAACTGCATAAATCTATTTGCTCATGCTTTTAGTCAATGGTATGTAACAAGAACTTTCTCTGAATAAATGAAAATGTAATTACATTTGAGAAAGTCACTACTCAGATGAATAAATAAAGCTTCAGTCTTAAATGAAAAAAACCAAAACAAAACAATTAAAAACTTACCAGGTAAAGACTTTGACTGTGTCTGTTCTTTGCTAGGAACATGTACACCTCCACCAAATACAGCAGACCACATTTTTTCATTTAGAGGATGGGCCACAATCCGAAATAGTTCATTACTTGAATGTGTGGCCAGGCCATGGATGAAGAGACTGAGATAGACTGCTGTGAGAATCTCACAGAGCAAAACTGTAAGCCCTGACTGGGCTTCTTCGCCAGAAGAATTCAAAAGTCGAATTAGACAAGTTATTCCTAGAACAAACAACAAACATAGCTGTCTAATTTATTTCAAAAAATTAGGAAAACATATAGTTAATTTTTAGTTTTGAAATTTTTGAAATTTTTCTAATTTTAGAAAAAAAAATGTATTGCATCAGGATTAAATATTGTATTTTCTTCCTAAGATTCATAGACTAGTAGAGGTTATTACAGTTAAAGTATAAATGTTGAATTACTTGTTCAATTTAGAGAAACACTAATAATCTATAATCTAACTCAAATCTCATAGATAAAAAACAGCAAAATAATTTTTAAAAATATTACAAAACACATGAGTCACTTTAGTACAATGCAAGGAAATACTAATGTTAAGTAACTGCATAATTCATAATGAGTGGTGAATACTGAACGGGTATCAATTTTAGCAATATTTAACAATGATTATCATGAGGCAAAACCAAATCAAATCTGTTTCTTATGAATATTTTCAATAAGATTAAAAAAATTGATATATAAACACACACATATTTATAAATTATTTATACCTGGCCATTGTGCTGGTGATATATTGGGAGTTACTGCTTCATCTAAGCTTCCTGTTTTCAAAGAATGTCGATGGGGAAGTAGTACCGTCTGATACATCATTCCAGTAAACTGATTTGTTTGAAACGAACTAAGAGAAGAAAATATTTAACTCTAAGATAAATTTACATGTAACATTTCTATGTTCTAGTTATAATTTCTAGAGAACAAATTTTTATTATTAATAATAGTGTACTGTATCATCTAGTGCCATATTAAACAAAGTATCCTTTAAGTAAAAATAGACAAATTTTCTTTCTTTCTTTCTTTTTTTTTTTTTTTTTTTTTTTTGGGGGTTTT
>NW_007258950.1:0-31778 GCF_000164805.1 Carlito syrichta | reverse complement strand
TTTTTTTTTTTTTTTTTTTTTGTGAGTGTCTTGCTCTCTATCACCCAGGCTGGATGGAGTACAATGGTTCAATAATAGCTCACTGCAGCCTTGAACACCTAGGCTTAGGAGCTCCTCTCACCTCAGCCTCCCAAGTGGTTTGGGACTACAAGGGCAAGCCATCATGCCCAGTTAAGTTTTTAATTTTTTTTTTTTTTTTTGTAAAGACAGGGTCTCACTATGTTGCCGAGGCTGATCTTGAACTCCTGGGCTTAAGCAATCCTTCCACCTTGGTCTTCCAAAGTGCTGGGATTACAGGTATGAGCCACTGTATTGGCCAGTATACACATTTTCTAAATTAAAACATATTTGACAAGTTTTAAGTGAAAGACAGAGTGAGTACAGATGACAAAACTAAATCACTATGGACCAGAAGTAGCAAGCATATTGAGCTTTAAAACAAAGCTACCTGGTTGAAATAAAGTCAGTTTAGGTATACTTTTATGTTTAATGGCTAGCTGACCCTGTATCAGGCACTGCAGCAGGGATCAGGCAGATAATGAAAAACATCATTTCTGTTCTCTTGAAATTTACTCTGGTGGGGGAATAAAACACAAATAACTTTATCATATTGTTCTTAAAGATGAAACCTATGCACATGATACTATGAGTGCAAAAAAGAGGAGTATTCGCCTTTGGGAGGCTGAGGTGAGTGGACCCGCCTGAGCCCGCAGGTTCGAGACCTGACTGGGCAGCGAGACCTCATCTCTACAATAAATCAAAAAATCAGCCGGGCGTGGTAGCACATGCCTGTAATTCCGGCTACTTGGAAGGCTGAGGCAGAAGGATCGCCTGAGCCCAGCAGGTCGAGGCTGCGGTGGCCGGGAGCGGCCACTGCACTCTAGTCTGGGCGACAGAGTGAGACTCCAACTCCAAAAAAAAAAGAGGAGTATTTCACACAATTTGGGAATTCAGGATAAGCTTCCCCAAGTACAAGACACTTCAAGTTGATTAACACAAGAATGAACAAAATAATTTGCAGTTTGATCTTAACTATGAAATAGTTCTAACAGAAAATGGTATAAAGAATTATGTTAAATCCTTCAGAAACTCCTATGTCATACATTAATAAAAATACTATTTAAACAGAACAAATTATTGTTTTACGTCTGTTCTGATTGGTAAATCTCATTGGTCATTTTGATGCACTTGTAAACAGTTTCTCTTGCTTTACTTTTCATTTTCAAGATGGCAGAGTAACCAAAAAAAAATCTCCCTCAATGCTATAGTAAGCTATTGGAAATGATAGAGAAGGTCAAAATAAGTTGAGGAAAATAAAGCCACACTTAGTATAAGAAAGTAAACTCTTAAAGGACCAGAATCAAATAAATCAAGCTGAAGCTGCCTTGGGAATATATAACCAGAGTGATAAGTGAGGCTACCCAGGAAATTCAAATACATAAGATGAACAGACAACTAAAATTCAACACCAAGGAAGGTTGACACCATGTAAGAAATAACAAGCTGGGCAGGCATAGTGCCTCATGCATTATCCCAGTGCTTTGGGAAGTCAAGGTAGAAGAATTGCTTGAGGCCAGGAATTCAAGACCAGCCTGGGCAACATAATAAGATACCATTTTGGGGGGGGTTGGGAGGGAGAATTAGCTGGACAAAGTGGCATGCGCCTCAAGTTCTAACTACTTGACAAGTTGAGGTGGGAGGACTGCCTGAGCCCAAGAGTTTGATGTTGCAGTGAGTAATGATCACATCACTGCACTCCAGTCTTTGTGACAGAGCGAGATTCTGTATCCTTAAAAAAAAAATAAAAGGAGAAGAAGAAATAAGAAGCTCATCAAAAGATCTCCATCTGAGAAAGCCAACTCAGTAGAAAATTAAAGAAAGAACTTTACATTCAAAGAAGTTTTTAAAAAAAAATCAAGAAATGAATATAAATTATAAAAATAAAGCAACTGGCCAGGCTCGGTGGCTCAGCCGGTAATCCCAGCACCTTGGGAGGCTGAGGCAAATGGACTGCCTGAGCCTGCGGGTTCGAGACCTCGTCTCTACAATAAATCAAAAACTAGCCGGGCGTGGTAGCGCATGCCTGTAGGTCCAGCTACTTGGAAGGCTGAAGCGGAAGGATGACTGGAGCCCAGCAGGTTGAGGCTGCAGTGGCCGGGAGCATGCCACTGCACTACAGTCTGGGCGACAGAGTGAGACTCCAACTCAAAAAAAAAAAAGAAAAAATAGAAGCAACTGTTAAACTCAAAAAGAGTTATTAAAAATAAAAAATAGAATTTCTAAAATACAAACTCTGGCTAAATAAAATGAAGAATGAATACATGTCTGGAAAGTGAAGTTAGGATTTCTAATGGAATGAAACAAAAAGATTTTTTAAAAATAACGAACATAGAAAAGTTAAAAGAAAAAGAAAGTGGGTCCACAAGTTCTAATATCTGTCTAACTAGAAAGGAAAGAGAAGATAGATGAGAGAATATGTGAAGAAATAAAATATTTCAAAGAACTATGTATAGATATAGAAAGACTACAGTGAGAGCCAAACAGTATTTTTTAAAAGCCTAGATAAATCATAGTAAAACTTAGACCACAAAGAGAAGTATCCTAAAAGTCAATTCTTCTATAACATTTTTCTCAATTCCAAGTCAGTTTGCCGCCTCTCTACTCCCTGAGCCTCTTACTATACTATATTATGATACTTACCATGTAATTACTATGCCATATTACATAGTCCATGTTTTTGACTCTTAACTAGACTGACTTTGAGGAAAAAGACATTATCTCCTTATTATTTGTGTTAAAATTCTCAGTGCAATCACAATGTCTGACAAAAGGCAGTGATCAATAAGAGGCTGCTAAATAAGTTATACTGAACAAGGGTTTGAGATTCATTCGCCACAAAGGCATAAGCTAAAATTTCAAAGACGAACAAAAAAATGGCACCTCAGTCATGTGCTTTTGGTATTATTTAAAATCAAATGTTCTATATACTTCTAATAACATACAAAATAGGAAACCTCATTAGGTACTGCAAGCATTCTTAATTTTTGTAAAAAAAAAGCTTACCTGTAGTTATGACTACCACAAAGGCACTGATAAATACAAGCAGAAAGTGAGGCTGCTAAAGTATGCATTACATATACCTGTTAAAAAAAAAATTACTTTAAGTATAAGTTCCTTAAAGTATAGCTTTTTAAAAGACCTAGTATGATCAGAGGTTTGAAAAAGATGAAATTCAACTTTTGTCTTTACAAAGTATTTCCTTTTTTGTTTCTGTAACACTCATTTCTACCTAGAGATGTCCCATACAGAAAATTTAAAGAAAAAACACTGAAGCTTTTAGCAGAAATTATAAAATACACATCTGCTACCTAATTGCTTTTTCAAGAGCAAAGGGGAACAGATGTCAGTTAACCAGTAAAGCATGAACCATGTATTAAAGCAAACTCTCAACCTGCTCTTTCCTCAACTAAAATATGAACAGTATGAACAGGCACTGACTGACAACTGACAGTTACCTATAAACAGGTCAATATGTTGAAGAGTTTGTTACCACATATCTAGTTACCATTAAGAACACTTTGAAGAGCGTGAAACTTAAAAAAAAAGAGAAAATATAAGATATGAAATATAGTAATTGAAAGGTAATGGAGTCAAATATTTGGCAAGAGTCATAATAGAACTGAAGACGAAGGAGAAACTTAAGCTTGGTAAGAAAACAGACTAGACTAAAATATTAAAAGACCAGATTCTTGATATGATTATAAAGTATGATATTTTATGTAGATAAAAATAGGCAATGATAAATCAAATCTAATTGCTAATTTCTCCTTCAGTTGTCAGTAAAATGTGGTATGAATTAAAATCAAAGATAAACCAGGCTCGGTGGCTCAGCCTGTAATCCCTCGCCTGGGGAGGCTGAGGTGAGTGGATTGCCTGAGTCCGCAGGTTTGAGACCCACCTGGGCAACTTGGCGAGACCTCATCTCTACAATAAATCAAAAATTAGCTGGGTGTGGTAGTGTGCACCTGTAGTTCCAGCTACTTGGAAGGCTGAGGCAGAAGGATTGCCAGAGCCCAGCAGGTCGAGGCTGCGGTGGCCGGGAGCAGCCACTGCACTCCAGTCTGGGCGACAGAGTGAGACTCCAACTCAAAAATAAAAATAAAAAAAAAAAATAAAAAATAAAAAAAAAAAATAAAAGATATCATCATGTAATTGAAGATGGCAAAGATCACACAGGGAAGATTGCAACAATGGTCACAACATTCTACAGTTTCTGTAATACAAAGTTAGAGTGTATTACTCCACTCATTAAATCTGAGCTGGTCTTGTGACTTGTTTTGACCAAGAGGTCACAACAGAAGTGATGTGTGAGTTCTGACTGAATCTATGCCTCAAAATGTCTTGGAAATTCTATTTTTGTTGCTTTTTTTTTTTTTTGAGTTGGAGTCTCACTCTGTCATTCAGGCTGAAATGCAGTGGCACGCTCATGGCCACCAAAGCCTCGACCTGTTGGGCTCAGGCAATCCTGCCTCAGCTTTCCAAGTAGCTGGAACCAGAGATGCGTGCCACCATGCCCAGCTAATTTTTTTATTTTATTGTAGAGACGAGGTCTCACCAAGTTGTCCAGGCTGGTCTCAAACTCCTGGGCCCAGGCAATCCTCTAGCCTTCACCTCCCAAAGTGCTGAGATTACAGGCGTGAGCCACCACATCCAGCCTCTTTTAGCTCTTTAACTCCTGCAATCACCATGTGAAAAAAACTAGGTGAGACAGAGCCAATGGGTGCACAGACACTTGGTCAAACATTATTCTGGGTGTGTCTGTGAAGTGTTTTCAGAAGAGATAAACATTTCACTCACTAATCTGATTAAAATAGTGCTCTGTAATGTGGGTGGGCATCATGCAGTCAATCCGAAGACCTCAACAGAACAAAAAGGCTGAGCAACTCCTGCCTACCTGTATTGAGCTGGTGTGTCAGTCTTTTCCCATCTTCAGACTCAAACTAAAACATCAGCTTATTTTGAGTCTTAGCCTGTGAACTTTCAGACCAGAACTTATACCATAGGCTCTCCTGGTTCTCAGGCCTAGATTTGGACTAGAACTACACTATCACTTTTCTTGTGTCTCCAGATTGCCAACTGCAATATTGGGATTTTTAAGCCTCCAAAATCACATGAACCAATTATTTATAATAAATCTCTTTCAGACACACACACACACCCTTAAGACTCTCTTTCTCTGGAGAACCCAGATGACTACATGAGGCTTGCCTGCTAGAGGATGAGACACATATGACGCAGATTCTCCTGTCAGCACTGCCAACATTTTGCCAACCACCAGAAATATAAATGATGCCATCCTAGAATTCAGTCAATGCACCAGCGGATCAAAGACAAAAGACAGAGTCCAGACATCATTCTAGTCAGCCCAAACCAAAATAACTAACGAACCTCATGAGCAAAATAATTAGGGATGGGCACAGTTGCTCATGCCTGTAATCCTAGCACTTTGGGAGGCAGAGGTGAGAGAATTGCCTAAACCCAGGAGTTCAAGATTAGCCTGGGCAACTTGGTGACCTTGCCTCTACAATAAATCAAAAAACTATCCAGGCATGATAGCATGTGCCTGTAGTTATGGCTACTTGGAAGGGTGAGGTGGAAGAATCACCTGAGCCCAGGAAGTCGAGGCTGCAGTGGCTCCAGCCTGGGTGACAGAATGAGATTCTGACTCATAAATAAATAAATGGCTTTTTAGCCAGTAATGTTTCAGGGCAATTCTTAAGCAGCCAAAGTTAACTGATACACAACAGTTTTGCTATACTTAAATACGAAATACAGTTTGGCTAAAATGGGCACAATATGAAGAAAATTAAGTTCCAAACTGTATGATAAGCACTACAGGTATTTATGCTACAGAGCAGTACTGGAAAAGAAGTAGTGAAATTCAATTACAAGTGTTAAGGTTGCCTAGGCGTGGTGGCTCACACTTGCAAACTCAGCACTTTAGGAGGCTGAAGCAAGAGGATCCCAGGGATTCTAGACAAGCCTGGGAAACTTGGTGAGAGTTTTTTCTCTATAAGAAATCAAAAAAATTAGCCGGGCTACTTGAAAGGCTGAGGCAAAAGGATCACCTTCAGCCCAGGTCAAGGCTGTGGTAGCCACGAATGTGCCACTGCATTCTAGCCTGAGTGACAGAGTGAAACTTTGACCTTAAAAAAAAAAGTTAAAGTTATTTAAGAGGATAAAATTGTGGAAGGAGCGTTCTCCATCAAGCAAGCAGATGTGTGATATAACCTATGAGGTGGACAAGAACCAAATGACAGACTAAAAATACTAATTCCTGGGACTTACTCTTATAGACTGATTCAACAAGGCTGGAGTGAACTTAGGAATCTAAACTTTTAACAAGCACTGCAAGTGATTCTGCTGTAGCTGATTCATAAAGTACTGCCTACCATAGAGGAATGACGGGGCAAAAAACTTCACAACACTATCCTTACTATATGTAATGGTTTAATTCTGGCAAAGAAAAACTTTATGTATATATTAGTACCTTTACACCAAAATGTTAAGCTTCTATCTTTAAAAAACAACTAGCTTTTTGGCTAAATGCATTACTAAAGGAATCACTTGTATATCTGCATGTGCTCCTCTTACATTAATGAAGTGGCAAAAGCTAAATAACTAAGCATTTTGATTAAAATTCAAGAACTCTGTGAGTATCAGTAATGCAAGACAAACTTGGTCAACAACCAGAAGCTTTCTCTAATGGATATAAACTTGGCAATGTAACAATCACCATGTCTAGTCTCATGTCTAAAGCCTTTTGGATGATGTTTATCACTTACCTTGTAGTTTTATCATTATATAAACGTAAATGAAAAGTTTAAAAACAAAGCATACTTACTTTATTGCTTTGGATATCAGGATGCGGTGGTGAATCAAAGTTTATTATAGCATGTAGAATATCATGTGTTAGATTACTAAGGTGCAATAACGGATTAGCAACAACTGTTTTGGCACTGGCTGTACAAGCAAAGAGGAGAGGCACTGAGGTTTGCTCTGACAGAGGACTAGGAAATAGTGGTTCTGAAGTTTCCTTGAAAACAAAGAGGAAAAAAGGTTAATCAACTATTTATAGTTAAAATCCATTACTTAAGTGATTTAGCGGACTCTCTGAAACAATTCAAAAATATTGATAAGCCTAAAAGCATAATACCTACTTATAGCATTAGAAGGGATCAAGAAGGTCAACATTCCAAAGATTCTATTTAAAAATAATGAGACAATACCCTCTTTATTAAAGAGAAGCTTGTAACCTCACAAGGCATTCATATAAGACTGTGGAGTACAAATTAAGCAGATGCTAAGACCTAATATTAAATTGCCCTCAAACTTCAGTTATATACACAGCTTTATAAATCCATTATATGAAGGACCACACAAAAGGCAGCCCTCTCTAAAGCAACTACAATGAAGAAAATAGTCTTAATATTCAAAACCCAAAAATGCAACGTCAAAAACTGTTTCAGACATACTATTTTTGAGTATTATATAAGTTACATACCTGCTGAGACTCTTGTAAAAGCAAAATCAATTCCATTCTCACAGATGCAAGACCTCCACCATGGGATCCATGAAGTATGCAGTAACTAAGAAACATCCTCAGGAGTGACTGATATTTCAACAGCCACCGTCTTTTTTCCTGAAAATTTTCTCTCAGTTGTTTCACTTTTGTTTGGTGAAGCAAATCTTCAGCATCCTCATTGAATCCAAATTCAACTTCATTTTTGCCAAATGTAGACTGTAGTTCTTCAGCATCTGTGCAAAAGTCACAAATTCTCTGAAGAGCTATCACCTCTTTTTCAAGCCAGTGGTATAGCTGGTAACGCAATTTTCCACCATCTATTTCATAGCCAGTAGATAAAGTACGAAGTTCTACTGTGAGAATCTTTAAACATGCTCTAAATTTTAATTGAACTGCAATTATATCTTCTGATGGATTTAAGACATCATTTTCATCTAGTGTGCTGAAAGATTCTGTGTAATTAGAACTCACGTCATCTAATTTATCTATTTTTCTCTGTAACGGTTTTAGTTCTTTCATTGAAATAGGGAGATCCTCGTTTTCTTCATCATTATCACTGTCCCATTTTAACTCTAAAGAGTCATTCTGAAATACAACACTTGGTTGGCTCCAGTCAAAAGAAAGAGTGGAGTTTGATTGCTTTTCTGAGGAACCCTCTGAAGAAGATCCAAAACCATTCATCAGTGACTGTGACCAATCAACAGCAGAGGACTTATCTTCCCTTGCATTCAATTTTAGTGGAGAAGAAGGGGAACAGTCTTTACTAGTATCCAGATTAGATGCTCTACAAAATGGTTTTGTTATCTTGATGACTTTGGGCATCTTTGATAATACTTCCAAAGCCAACATGGGGCAGCCAGCTTTTAAATGAGCACTGGCAGTAGTAAAAAATAATCTTCTTTCACTTAAATTAATTGTTCCTGCCAGTCCACTTTTTCCTGTTAGACTCATGTGTGTGGAAAATGTGTCAGATGATCCAAGATGACGTCTCAGCAAAAGAGGATGTGTTCTTAGATAATTGTAGAAATTAAAAACTGCAGGATTACAGGCTGACATCATGCCTTGATCTGAAAGTAAATTCATTTTGTGAGCCAAGAAAAGTTCTTCAAGAGCTGAACTAGGTGTTCATATTTATATCATAGTCCCTTTTCTCTATCTACTATGACCCTTTTATCTACCTGGTCTTTTGACAAAACTTTATTAACAGACCACACTGGCCAGGTATGGTGGCTCATGTCTATAATCCCAGCACTTTGGGAGGCTGAGGCAGGAGTACTGCTTGAGCCCAGTAGTTCAAAACCAGCCTGGGCAACATAATGAGACCTTGTTTCTACAAAAATTAGCTGAGTGTGGTGGCATGTGCCCATAGTCCCAGTTACTTGAGAGACTGAGGCAGAAGGATCACCTGAGCCCAGGAAGTTGAGGTTGCAGTGACCCATAATCATGCCACTGTACTCCAACCTGGGCATCAGAGAGAGACCCCAATTCAAACAAATAAACAAACAAAAAAATAGACCAGACTGATCTCTGGTGCTAAATGAACATGTTCTAACACAGTAGGAATGAACATGTTCTAACACAGTAGGAAAACAGAGATGCTGCTGCTTTCCTATTGAAACAAATATACTCAGGTAATAATCTAAGGTAATTTAAAATATCTACTTACACACTCAGTTATCTCTCCTCCTCATCTCCTCTAACTTTTAATGCTAACAGTATCATAGGGTTCAATTCCTGGCTTCTTTTCTATCTACATTCCCTGAGTTGAACTCATATAGTCCCACAGCTTTAAATACCATCTTCATACTGGTAATTTGTACATCTCTACCTCTCGTGCTAATTTCACAATGAAAATCTAAATTCCTATATCCAAAGGCCTCCATTTCATTTCCACTTACATGTATACACTCTTGCCTCAGGACCTTTTTATTTAACGTGCCCTTGACCCAGACCACTCTTTACCCATATCTATACTGATTAACTTGCTTATCTCAAGCAGTTCTCTGTGCAAAGGTCACTTATCAAAAGACTTCATGCCGAGCGTGGTGGCTCACACTTGTAATACCAGTACTTTGGGAGGTGGAGGCGAGAGGACTGCCTGAGCCCAAGGGTTCGAGACCAGCCTGGGCAACTTGGTAAGACCTCATCTTTACAATAAATCAAAAAAATTAGCTGGGCATGGTGGCGCGTGCCTGCGGTTCCAGTTACTTGGAAGGCTGAGGCAGAAGGATTGCCTGAGCCCAGCAGGATGAGGCTGCAGTAGCCATGAGCATGCCACCGCACTCCAACCTGAGCAAGAATAAGACTCTGATTCAAAACAAAACAAAACCCCAAAAGATTTCATGATCTAGAAGAATACTTTCCCATATTATTTACATATTGCTCAGGTTAAAAAGCCAGTAGTTATCCTTGACTCTTAATTCCTTCATACTTTATATCCAATCTCCAGCCTGTCTAGTCAACCTTAAAATCATCCCAAACCCCACCTACTTCTCTCTGCCTAAACGCCAATCATTCTGGACCAACTATTATCTACTATTATCTTCTGCAATTTTCTAGAAGAATACAGGTTTAACTGGTCCTAAAAGTATGTGAGCATGGTTACTCCCAGGTTAAAATACATTTTTTACAATAACATGTGAAAACATAAAAAAGTGGCCAGAAAAGGCATTTTGTTTTTCCTTTCATTACACAGTCTACTGTGAAAATCTTTAGTTCAGATGGCTAGGAGACTTAAACAAATGAGTGACATGGCTTTCTCATAAGTTCAGAAGGTAAGGCACATGACTCTTCTTGATTAAATGACGCCACATAAAATATAACTATGAACTATAACCTTTTCCAATTAGTACTGCAAGTGACCTAACACCTACTGTACCAGTTACCAGGCACAATTCAATTCCATTTAAGGAATAATATTTGAAAAGCAAATCAAATCATTTTTATAGTTCTTATAGTAGAAAATAATTCTTATAGTAAAAAAATATATTACAGGCTCACACACATCATCCTAGCACTTTGGGAGGCCAAGGCAGAAGGTTTGCTTACGCCCAGGAGTTCAAGATCAGCCTGGGCAATTTGGCTAGACCTTGTCTCTACAATAAATAAAAAAATTATCTGGCTGTGGTGGTGCACATGTGTAGCTCCAGCTACTTGGAAGGTTGAGGCAGAAGGATTGCCTGAGCCCAGCGGGTCGAGGTTGTGATAGCCATAAGCGTGCCAGTGCACTATAGCCTGAGTGACAAAGTGAGACTCCAACAACAAAAACAACAAAAAATAAAAAATAATAATGAATTTTTAAAAAATCAAAAATTAGCCGGGCATGGTGGTGCATGTCTGTAGTCCCAGCTACTGAGGAGGGAGGTTAAGGAGCGATGAAAGCTTGAGCTCCCCCCAGGAGGTTGAAACTGCAGAGAGCTTTGATGGCATCATTCACTTAAGCCTGGGAAACAGAGTGAGGCCCCCATTAAAAAAAAAAAAAAAGAATTATAAAGCTGATTAACAAACAAAAAATTCAACTCAAGATTTTAAAACTGGCTTTATATTAGTATTTCCTCAAAATGTTTATATTCAAGTGTTGACATATTTATGCTTAATTTACTTTGTAAAAGCAGAAAAATCCAAAGTTCTTGGTTTTGAAAAGGTTTATCTCTCTGCAAAAAATAAAACAAAAATTGTATACATAACTCTGTGTCCCCAACTAAACCATAAATTAATGGTCATAAAGACCATTAATTTAACTTGTTTTTATTAGCCTGAGCATCCAGGAGTGGTCTGTATACCTATAAAGTACCAATAATACTCTTAATCATTAACATCTTAAAAGTGCAGCTTACCATCTCTAATAGGTTGCTTTATTAATGTTTCCAGAGCACCACTATAATCTTCCAAAATCCAATATGCCATACTCCGAAGAAAATGGTCATAATGCATATTTACGTTTAATGAACTGAGTTCACTGATAGGTGAATCAATTCCCAAAACTTTCTTCCGTAAAATAGATTTATATGTTGCAGATGTATCAAATTCAGACTCATAGAGTCTTGCTATTACAAGGGCCAACTGGATGTCATTCAGTTTCTCAAGACATACCTTTTAAAAAAAGGAAATATTGTTTATAAGTAAGGAGGGGTAGCTTTCATTTTAGTATAAACTCAACTGCCTCACTAGTAACTAGAAAAACATAAAGCTGTATTAATATCAAAATCAGCAAACAAGGATAATAAGAAACAAAATACATACTGCTTACTTTAGCAAATCTACTTGATAACATTTATGTTAATACTTGTAAATCTATCTGCTAGTACTAAATATAAATTTGCAAAAAAAATTAGCCTAATGAGGAAATACTGAGCAATTCTAAATAGCGTCAATTCAAGCTATTTATTTTAGTTTAGTCTTAAACTTCAATGCTTCTTTATCCATCCCAGCAGACTATGGTGTTCCCAAATTTAAAAAGATGTTTTGAATTATTTGTATGAAACTCTGAGCAAAAGGGCAATCTGAGACAAAAATGCTTTCATATCTGAAATGTTCATGTTTTAAATTTCACTGAGAAATAATCAATTAAGATTTTAGAAGTTATTTCATCAAATAAGACAGAGCTATATATGGATTCAAACGTGTTTAAACTGATTAGATAAACCTTTAATTGTTTTTTTACCTTTTCATGAATGTTTTTAAGAGTCATATCAATTAACTATGTCTAGCAAGCAACCAATACAATCTGGTAATCTTAATTCTGTATATAATACCATTCAGGCAAAAAGACAAATTTTTTAAATGTCTCTATTAAGTATTAACAGTTACTTTAGATATATAGCCTTGTGTTACTTACACTACAGTTGAAACTAAAAAATAAAAATGTAAGCCCTAAAGGGCTTAAAAGGATGACGATGCTATTGTTGGTTTTAAGTTTCATTAATTACCTCAATTGCATCCCTGAGGCAACCAGCTAAAAGAAAAAACGCTGCAGAATGTTCAAATCTTTGTTTGCCTAGCAAAGAGAAAGCATTCTTTAAAGCTGCTTTACGCCACCTTTCATCCTCAAAATTGTGTCCAAAAAACTGTGTCATCCTTGTGTCTTTTTGGGCTCTATGAAGGAAAACAAAGGTATGAAAATTTTGAAATACAATTTTTCTACATTAGAATCAATCTTCTAAACTTAGGACTTAAAAGTTAAGACTCAATAGAAACGTGTCAGTTCATAAATAACTATATATCTGCTGCTCCTTTTCCCAGCAAAAAAGAATACCAGGTAAACATTTATTTTTTCATATAAATCTGAAAACATTATTGAAAGTTTTTTTTCCAAACTACAAAGAAAACTACCCGAGTAGCACTGTGAAACATTACTTTCAAGTCTACGCAAAATTTATAATTTATATTAACTTCTGTGCTACACCATTTAAACTTCATCAGTAACCTTGCCTGACCATCTAACAATGACCTAGGTGATAAAAATCTAAAGAATTTGCCCTGGCCAGCATGGTGGCTCAAGCCTATAATCCCAGCACTTTGAGACGCCAAGTTGAGAGAACTGCCTGAGCCCGCAGGTTTGAGACCAGCCTGGGCAACATGGTGAGACCTCGTCTCTACAATAAATCAAAAATTAGCTGGGCATGTGTAGCATGTGCCTATAGTTCCGGCTACTTGGAAGGCTGAGGCAGAAGGATCACCTGAGCACAGCAGGTCAAGGCTGCAGTGATCGTGCCACTGCACTCCAGACTGGGCAACAGAGTGAGACTCCAACTCAAAAAGAAAATTTAAAAAAGGATTTGTCCTGATTCAAAACAATCCTAAAACATCTAGTTTCTTAAAAAACTGATTTGGTGCCATGATTCTCCTCCCAAAGTCTGCTGTTGATGTGGATCATCTGGAACTAAACCCAAAACAAATGATGAACTATTCACCAGTTTCATCAGAAGTGAGAGAAAAATTCTAAGTCAACTCAGCTCAGTAATGAAGTTAGGGCCCACAGAAGAGAGGCAGTTTTGAGGGATAGCCTGGCCCATGTGTTCTCAATAAGGAAGAGGATAGACACCTGTTCCAAACTTCACCAATTTATCGTCTTCCCCACTCCAAATGTACGTTTCTGCTTTAGTTAGCTTTGTTTTACAGAAATGAATGATAAGTTCTTTAAGAAAAAAAAAAAGTGTCTCTAGATTGATAAATGTGAAAAAAAAACCTCAAGTGATCCCATCAGATTTCTTCTATGCTGGAAAACATCTGAGCTTTTCTCCTATGAAATGCTCCTTAAAATACAAAAATAACTAAGACTCTAAATGAATCAACATCAACAAGAACAACAAATCTTACTTTGTGTACCTACTCCTTATGAACAAATTTTCACTTTGAAGCAGTTTTTTTAAACCTACCTATATAATCCCCAAATCACAGCTTTCTTTTTCATTGCAAGATAAAAAATGGCAGCATCTAAAGGATCATTTTTTCTATGAAAGGCTGCTTTGGCTACCTATAATCAGAAAATATTTATCAGAATTTCACAGGAATGGTTTTTAAGTGAACAAGTAATTTCCTTTACATACAAGACCAACATACATTATCTATTTATATGTTTAATAAATTTGTAAATATGTATATGAATACACATGTGTAAATATAAAATAACAAAAATAACTTACGGCAGTAGCCTCAAAGGATACTGAGAAAGTAAAAGAATTATTGCCCTTCATTACAAGTTCTTTTGTGCTATTTTATTTTTCTAAACATATACATATATTATTTTGTAAAACTCGCATATATACTACTAAATAAATGTGTCAACTAGAAACTTAGAAATTAGAATATACATTTAAAAATTACATTAACATATTTTAAATGTCATAAATGAAATATAAAGACTATTCAAAGGCATTTTACTGATTCAAAAATAAAAGGGAGTAATGGCAGAGGAGGTATGAAATGTTATTTAAAGAAATGACCAAAACATATTAATTCACTTTTACATCATAAAAAACAAAAAACAAAAACCAAAAAAACTTACTTTTTCTATGCATTTACGTAAGATGCGGGTGTTCCGGACCCACCACCCCACGCCCATAGCTCTTAGTTCAGACCAAGTGGGATCATCTTTCTGCATTGCTGGCAACATGTTCAGCAGTTCTTCTTCTGCTACTGAGTGAAATGCCCAAGCAAAATGACTAGTAGACAGGCCTGAAGAAATGTCAAAAATAATATTTACAAAAAATGTAAACATGATTATATAATGATTATCAGAAATGTATGCTTCATATTTACAATGAAAATGTGTAAACTTTTATGAGATTTAGTTATACTTAAATGCTTAAGATTGGTGGAAATATGAGATTTTTTTACACTTGGCCTCTCCAAACAATAATATCACTCCAATGAGTATAGTATATTTTGTATAACTGAAATACTCTCTTTTGAAACTACATATCACCATACACAAAACTCAACTCTAAATGGATCAAAGACCTAAATGTAAAACCTCAAGAACCTTAGAAAATGCAAGAGACATCCTTATGGAAATTGGAACTGGCAACCAATTCCTGATTAAAATCCATGCCGTAAGAGATAAGACAGACAAATGGAACCCCATGAAACTGACAAGCTTCTGCAAAGCCAAGAAACCATCAATAGAGCAGGGAGACAGCCCACAGACTGGGAAAAAATATCTGCCAACTGTATGTCTGACAAAGGTCTAACATCTAGGTTCTACAGGGAACTCAAATGTGCCAAAAAGAAAAAAAAAAGCAGCCCCATTACAAAGTGGGCAAAAGATACAAACAGACAGTTCTCAAGAGAAGACATACGAGCAGCCAACAGATACATGAAAAAATGCTCAGCCTCACTAGTCATCAAAGAAATGTAAATTAAAACCACACTGAGATACCACCTAACTCCAGTCAGAATGGCTATCATTAATAATTCAAAAAACAACAGATGCTGGAGAGGATGCGGCAAAAAGGGAACACTTCTACACTGTTGGTGGGAGTGTAAACCAGTACAGCCTCTGTGAAAAACAGTGTGGTGATTCCTAAAAGATCTAAAAATTGACCTTCCATGTGACCCTGCAATCCCCCTCCTGGGAATATACCAGAAGAACACAAATCATTCTATAAAAAAGATACCTGCACATGTATGTTTATCACAGCATTGTTCACGGTAGCAAGAACATGAAACCAACCGTGATATCCAACAAAAGAGGACTGGATAAAAAGAATGTGGTACATATACACAATGGAATATTACACAGCCATAAAAAACAAAATCATGAACTTCACAGCAACCTGGATGGACTTAGAGTATATAATACTGAGTGATCTTTCAGAGAAACAAAGAACGGAGTATCACATATTCTCACTCATAAACGGACCTTGAACAATTATCATAATACTGTAAGAAAAGGATTGGCAGTAGCAGGGAACTGCCGGGAAGGGAGTAGGGAAGCAGGATTGGCAGTAGTGGGAATCTGCCTGGGGAAGCAGGGGGCACACCTCATGAACAAGGGTACCTGCATAATGAACATTTGTATACCTAACCCTGAATTGTACTCATCTTTAAAATAAAAAAATTAAAAGAAAAAAAATACTTTTTAAAAAAGAAAACAAAAAATATTGATGACAAATGCCACTGTCCTAAAGTATTTTTGTTCTCTAGCTATTACCCATGATCCTTTTCAAAAAATGAGGAACAGCCAGGCTCAGTGGTTCAGCCTGTAATCCCAGTGCTTTGGGAGGCCGAGGTGAGTGGCTTGCCCGAGCCCGCAGGTTTGAGACCCGCCTGGGCAACTTTGCGAGACCTCATCTCTACAGTAAATTAAAAACTAGCCAGGCGTGGTAGCACGCGCCTGTAGTTCCAGCTACTTGAAAGGCTGAGGCGGAAGGATGGCCGGAGTCCAGCAGGTCAAGGTTGCAGTGCCCGGGAGTGGTCACTGCACTCCAGTCTGGGGGACAGAGTGAGACTCCAACTCAAAAAAAAATAAAAAATAAAAAATGAGGAACACTTAAAGCAGTATTCTATTTTGGAATATTTATCTCTTCAAAGCTGTTTCTCACCTTTCTTTGGTCAACATTTGTTTTTGTAAACGTTATGCCATGAAATTAAAAAAATATATATCAGGCTAGGCACAGTGGCTCACACCTGCAATCCAAGCACTTTGTGAGGCCGAAGCAAGAGAGGACTGCTTGAGCCCAGGAGTTTGAGACCCCATCTCCACAAAAAATTTAAAAAATTAGTCAGGTGTGGTGGTACATGCCTGTAGTCTCAGCTATTTTGGAGGTCGAGGCAGAAGGATCGCCTGAGCCCAGAAGGTCAAGGGTGCAGTAAGCCATGATGGTGCCACTACACTCCAACTTGGGCTACAGTGTGAGACCCTGAGTCTAAAAATAATAAATAAATAAATTTTTAAAAAACCAGGCAAGGCCATTGCCTTACTAGACTCTGGTGTGATTATGTACTCTTTGAGTTATGACTGTTGCCATGTTTTCTGGCTTTGGGCCCCCCTTCCCTACCTTGGGGAGGTGAATCTCCTCTTTCTCTCTCTCTCTAATTTACTTTTCAAATAAACTATATTTTCTAATCTTAAAAAAAAGTCAAGTAAGCAGTTTAGCTTGGTGAACTAAGCATAACACTGCAAAGACCCCCAAAATCAAAATGCATGCATTAAATTCCAGCTCTATCATTAAGTACATAATCCTGGGCAAGTTCCTTTTCTCTTAATATCACAATTTGTTTGCATATAAAATGCAAATAATTATACAAATACCTTATTACATAGTTTTAAGAACAAAATAATACAGTTATACAATGTAGAATAGGTCCTGGCATATAATAATTATTACTCCATATGATATTAGTAAGCTATTTTTATACTTATGTAACATTACTTATATCAGCAATTCTCTCAACCTAGTGGGCTGCATATGTGGTATCTATTGCTCAAGCTTCTGTTTTGTCTCTTCATAATATATTTTGTTTAGTATTACTGGGTGAAGCAAATGATTAATTACAAGATGTGTCTTTGAAATATATGATCTCAAACTTTTAACCTATGCTAAAGAATACTTTCTTTGACAAGTAATCTGAAAAGCTTATTACACTGAAGACTTTGAAAAAAAAGCAATTGGAAGTTAAAAAAAAACTAATGCTGTGAATGAACCGTTATTCCAAATTACTTTTACTTTTTTTTTTGATTGGGGTCTCACTCTGCTGCTCAGACTGGAGTACAGTGGCATGATCACAGCTAATTGTAGCCTCGAACTCCTGGGTTCAAACAATCCTCCCTCCTCAGCCTCCTGAGTAGCTGGGACTATAAGCATATGTCACCACTTATGGCTAAATTTTTAATTTTTTTGAGAGATGGGGTCTCATTATACTGCCCAGGTTAGTCTTGAACTCCTGGGCTCAAGCAATTCTTTTGCCTCAACCCCCCAAAGTGCTAGATTACAAGCATGAGCTACCACACCTGGCTAAATTATTTTTAATTTCTGTTATCTGTCCAGCAACTTCAATACATTTTCATAAATAATTAAAGAATTTGATTTAGATCTCAGTGAAACAGCGGTCCCAGGTTTCACTCCCTGCTATGGTTTACATATTTGTGTCCTTCCATAATTCATGCTGAAATTTAAATCTCCAATTCAATAGTATTAACAGGTGGGACTTTAAGGAGATAAGTAGGCAATGCCCTCATGAATGGGATTACTGCACTTATAAAAGGACTCAAGAGAACTAGCTAGCCCTTTTTGCCTCTTTTGCTATGTGAGGATGCAGCAACAAGGTGCCATCTATGGAACAGAGATCATGCCCTCACTAGACAATGAATCTGGCAGTGCTTTAATCTTGGACTTCCCAGGCTCCAGAAATGTGAAAAATAAATTTTTCTTACTTGTAAATTAGCAGCCTGAAAAGACTAAGAATGCACACTCATCCCTCCAATAAAATGGAATATCCAGACAAGAAAACGCCATTTTACGCGATATTTTGTAAAAGCCCCAAAACTTTATAAAAGTTTTGTAAAAACCCCAAAACTTGGGAATAAGCCTGAGACACCTTCGTGTACCACCAAACTAAATAAAAACTGCATTAGAAGGATAAGAGTAATGGTCTCACTTTGAGCACATCACCTCTCCCTCCCCAAGACAGCACAGTACCACAGAAAGGATTCCCGGGATCCCTGGCTTCTACAGTGGGACAAGAAAGCTGGGGTCAGGCATCCAGCTTCCCTAGTATTTTAAGATGTTTCCCAGTAAGCCCAGATTGGTTTTACCTCATAGGGAGGACTGGGGCAAAGACATGGCTACTCACAGATCTTGGTGGTAGCTCTGTGTTCCTGCCAGTAGGTCATGCTCTATTAGAGGTATAGCCAATAGCATAGCCCACCTGAAAAGCTATGTTGGTTGTTTCCAGTAGCATGGTGGAAAATTCAACCAGGTTTAAGTTCCTAGATGGGACTCAGAGCCCATCCCAAGGCTCCGCTCAGACTGGCAGATGTCTACCTAAACAAATTTCAGTCAAGCACAGGGGCTAGACTGGACCAAGTCCACAACAGTACCTTGGCTCAAAGCCTGACACTGTACATTTCTGCATACCTTAGGGGATACGCCTGCCCAGTTAGGCAAGCCAAATTAAGCTTGGCCCAGCCCCACTTCACACCAAGGTTCCACCCAGGCAGGGAGGCAAGCCTCAACCATGCATTTCTACATAGCATAGCCTCTGGACTGATCCATCCAGAAAAGGAATTCCATCTAACAACAGAGCCAGCCTGCAATCCTCTCCACCATAAGAACCAAAATAATTATAGTGCCTGGCTGGAAAATATATCCTGTGACCTAGCCTGACAAGAGTTATCACAGTGCCCAGCCATCAGTCCTGATTGCAGAGCCCAGCCAGAAGTCTCATAGAACAGCAAAACCCAGCTAGCAGCATCACCTAATCTCATAACAAAGGCAGTGGCCCAGTCACCTAGAGAATCCACCAGCAAGCTCTGTTTCCCAGCTGGCCTGTGCATAATCAGAGGCTAGACTAATAGTGAAGGTCCATCCTGGCCAAAAAACACTTTAAAAGACCAAAGATATAGCTGTTTCCTCAAATATGCAGACATCAAAGCAGTACTCAGGAATTGTGAAGAACCAGAGAAATATGACACCTCCAAAAGAACCTAATAAATCTCCAATAATGAACTTTAAGGAAACAGAGACCTATGAAGTGGCTAACAGGAAATTCTGAATAAGCTACTTACAAAGTTCAGTGAACTACAGGAGTATATGGATGGAAATTAAATGAAATCTAGAAAACAACATACAAAATGAGAAGTTTGATGAGAAAATAGAAACAATAAAAATCAAATTGAAATCTAAAGAATACAATGTGCAGACTGCTGTAGCATGGAAACTGACATCGTGGAGTCAATGGAAGATCTAGGTTACAGGGCCCGTTGTTAGAAGACGGCGCTATCTCAGGCAGCCTCTGCTGAAGTTAGCTCCCCTGAGTTTACCAATTGAGTGTCTGAATTGAGGGTGTTTTCTAAACTAGAGTTCAAGTTCTAAACTAGAGTTCAAGTTGTTCAAGCAACTAACAGTCCAAGTGAAGCTGAAGAATTCCAGCTTGAGATGAGTGGTCTACTAGAGAAATGAACTGCCTGTATCTTTCACTAACATCTAGGGATGTGACCAAGCACCTTCTCATTAAGGACTGCCACCTTTTGTTTATATACCTCATCTCAGAACTAGAAGCTGCCAGAATGCTCTGAATAAATGCTTCTCTCTCTCTCTCTCTCTCTCTCTCTCTCTCTCACACACACACACACACACACACACACAGACACACAAGGCTCAAGAAGGAAGAAGTAATAAGATCTTTTAAGAGTTGAAAGGCATACATATTGCTCTAGGAATGTCCAAACCTCCAAACAATATAACTATAATATATATATGTTTTATATATATGTTATAAGTTATATATATGTAATATATGATATATATAAATTATATTATATTGGAATATAATATGTTTCAATTCTTCAGCAGGATTGAAAAAAAATTTTTTAATCATATGGAAAAGTCTTTATTACAAAAGTCAATGGGACCAGCCCACAGGAAAAAGATAAAAGCACTCAATCAGGCTATAGCCAATGAATATGAAGTCCAGAGAAAGCTGCTATTAAAACATTTGGGTGTCATGATGCAGTCCTTTGGTCCGATAGAGGAGTCAAACAGAAAAATTAGCCAAATTCTACCAGCTAAAATGTTCAGTCTTATCTCCTAAAAGTACTATTTCTGTTGCCTAGTTTTTGAATGCAAGACAGGAGTGGACAAAGATTTTAAGGACAAGCAGCAGCTTTTTAAGAAAAAAATGACTGCCTGTGCCATCAATAAGATGTTGATGGGCTGGATGCCTGAGAAAGGTGGTAGATTCAATGAAATCAAATTTCTACCCCAAATGATGCCACCACAGCAAAAAAGGTAAGATGGCTCCCAGCAGGAAGCAGGAGGCCAAGAAGAAGAAAGAGGTGGCTATAAACATTCCTTATATGGAAGACAAGGAGGCCGTGGACAAGGAGAAGGGAGAGGAGAACATGGTAGCTATGACCACAGTGGCCGACGGGGAGGAAGAGAAAATAAGCATCAAAAGAGTCTGGATAGACAGAGGGAGTTGAGGAGGTGGTGGCTATCATGGAGGCCACAGTGGTAGCTATCAATGTGGAGGTTATGGTGGCTTCTAGACATCTTCATATGCAGGAAATAAACAGCAGGGTGGGAGATACCAGTAGGACAACAGACACCAAGATGGTAGGCATCATGGTGACAGAGACAGTAGTTGTGAGGAAAAGGTGGTCGAAGAGGTTAAGGTGGTTGTGCAGGACAGGGAGAAGGGTGGGAAGGAAAGGGGAGCCAGAATTATCACCAAGGTGGTCAATTTGAACAGTACTTCCAGCATGGAGGCTATCAGTATAATCAATCTGGATTTGGAAAGGAAAGAGACATTATACCAGTTGATGCTACAGAGTCTTATATTTTGCTAGAGCTCAAGTAACAGAAACTTAGTTTCAGAATATTGAATATTATTTTGAATTAATATAAGACCACAGGAAGCAGGCAAATTCCTGCTTGGCATAAGCATTAGTAGGTCTTCATTTAATTTTGCTAATTTTTTTTTTATTGGACATACATACAATAATGCTGTTTATTTAAGAAACACACAACACACTTCTTTCTATAAAAAAAGTTTTAAAAGCAATTGAAATTCCTTTAATTGAACAGCAGACTAATTCTTTAGTCAGAACATGCATTTTTTAAAAAAGAAATTACTTGTAACTAGTTTTCATGTCTTCAGTATGCAGTTTTGAAAATGAGGATTCACCTAGACTGTTTTAGATTTACAACTAGGAAACCTTTCTTACATTAACCTCATGAACCAACCTCTACTACCTTCACACTTTACTGCTGCTGCTTCCTCACTTCTCTCAGTCACCATGGAACTAAAAAGTTAGGGCCTTGCTCTAGATTACGCTTTAGCTTAAGGGAATGTGATGGTTGGTTTGATATTTTATTCAGGCTACTAACACGTTTTCCAAATAAGCAATAAGGCTATTTCACTCTTCTTATCATGTGTTCAATGGAGAAGATCTTTGAATTTCATTTAAAAACTTTCCTTTCAGGCAGGACATGGCGGCTCATGTCTGTAATCTCAGCACGTTGGGAGGCCAAAGTAGGAGGATCGCTTGAGCCCAAGAGTTTAAGACCACCCTAGGCAACACAGTGATATCCTGTCTCTTCAAAAATGAAAATAAAATAATTAGCCAGGTGTGGTAGCACATGCCTATAGTCCTGGCTTCCTGGGAGGTTGAGGTGGAAGGATTGCTTGAGCCCAAGAGGTTGAGACTAAGGTGAGCTATGATGGTGGCACTGCAGTTCAGCCTGGGCAACAGAGACCCTGAAAAAAAGAAAGAGAAGAAGAAAAAAGAAACAAAAAAAGAACTTTCCTTTGTATTCACAACTTAGCTAGATGTTTGGTGCAACAGACTTAGTTTTAAGCCTATCTCGGGTTTCACCATGTCTTCCTCGCTAAGCTTAATCATTTCTAGCGTTTGATTTAAAGTGAGAAATGTGTGACCCTTCCTTTCACTTGAATACTTAGGAGGCATTATAGGGTTATTAAATAGCCTAATTTCAATACTGTTGTGTCTCAATGACTAAGGAGGTCTAAGAAGAAGAAGAGATATGGGGAAAGGCTGGTCAGTGCTGCAGACAAAATACACACATTTTGCTGATTTATATAGGTGTGGATCATAGCACCTCAAAACAATTGGTAACATCAAAGATCAATGATCACCATAACAGATATACCAATAATGAAAAAGTTGGAAATATTTCAAGAATTACAAAATGTGACACAGAGACATGAGTGACATGCTGTTGAAAATGGCATGCTGACAGACTTACGCAACATAGCATTGCCACAACTTTCAATTTGTAAAAAAATGCACTATTTGCGAAACACAACAAAATGAAACACAATAAAGTGAAGTATGCTTGAATAAACACTGAAGTAGTTTTTAGCCTAAAAAAAAAGGAAATCCTGTTATTTGCAACAACATGGATGAACCTGGAGGATATTATAATACATGAAAACAGGCCAGGGACAGAAAGACAAATACTGCAAAATCTCACTTACATGTGGAATCAAATACAACTGAGACCACAGAAGCTGAGAGTAGAATAGTAGTTAACCTGAGGCTGGGGGATGAAGGAGTAGGAAATGTTGGCCAAAGAGTACAAAGTTTCAGTCAGGACAAATTAAAGTTTTTCAGATCCACTACACAGCAAGATGACTACAGTTAATAATAGTGCATATTTTAATATTGCTAAGAGAGTAAATTTCAAATGTTCTTACTACAAAAGAGGATACAGATTTGAGGTGATGAATGTATTATTTGGCATTATTTAATCATTCCACTTTGTATACATATATCATAACATTACACTGTGGCCCATAAATATATAAAATTAAAATTTGTCAAATTATAATAAAATTTTTGAAATAATGTGATTTAGAACTTCAAGTTTTACTTTTCAAAGTTACATATAAAAAGAAGAAAGAAAGAGCATGGAGAGATACAAAGAGAGAAGAAAAGTGACAGTAAAAGACACCCAAGAGCAGAGACTACTGTAGAGTCCCAAAAACATGGTTTAAACATGTAGATCCAATAATGTTGGAAGTCAGCTCTATTTCTTGAACTTCCTGAGCATTAAGTCAATAAATATTCTGTTTTGTTTAAATTAACTGAAGTGAATTTCTGTTTAATGGTGAAAGTCCTAACACTATATAAGAATATCTGAAATACAGTTATTAAACAAATACCTGAAATACACATTAACTTTATCCACAGTTATTAGAAGAGTGAGTAGATTTACACTTTGTATGTTATGAACTCCTTCTTTGTGAAACACTTAAAATTTGAATAGGTTTTATTTTCATAACAAAAATGTTATTGGGGGGAAAGTTGAACTTAGATACATGTCAAAAAGGAGGAAAAAAAGACAATTTAAAGACAAAATTAAAGAAAATACAACAATACTAACTTGTCTTGAATATGTAATGCATTTAAAAACATAACATAGGCAGTAGTAGGATACTGTTGGGGTTGGAATGGGGGCACAACATCAATAAGGGTATCTGATCTCAAACCAGGCAAAGTTGGGACCAAAGGGAGACCCAAACTTTGCCTGTATGATGACCACTGTATACCTAATCCTGAATTGTACCCCATATCTTTTAAATAAATAAATAAATAAACTCTTGAGGGGAAAAAAAAAAACCATAACACATACTATCTAATTGCCCAATATCCATTTCTTCATTAACTCTTTTCAACCACTATTAAAAATTCCTATGTTTTTAAGCAAAGAATATTAAGAGAAAATAAATATTTTAACAAATAAAAGAAACTTATAAAGTGTAAAATTTGTTATTATTATTGTGTCTGGGCAAAAGCAAGTTTAAAAGTTCACAAGACTCTCTTTTCCTACTCGCCTTACTTCTCTTTAATAGACTACTATGAAAGTCACCTTGGTGAAGGAGTTGAGCTCGATAGGCTGGAAGGGAAGTTGTAAGAAAGGTATGGAGTCGAACAGCCAAAAGAAATTTTAATCCACATTCATCAAGAGTTTCTCCACCTAGAACCAGAAGGAGAAAGGTATTTATTTTTATTTGTAAAAACACATTTTGTAAGCAAAACACAATAATAATAACAGCTGTGACAATCAGCATGTCACAACACCAGATACAGGTACAAAACTGACAAAAAAGTTATCAGTCTAAAACATTTTCTAACATTTCTTTTTTTATACAACTTTATATTACAAAAAAAGCATAAATAATTTAAAAAATAATAAAGAACGAAATGACTCAGTGTCTACAGCATTCTTTGTAATCTGACCTCTCCTGATCTGAATCTTATTAAAATTAAAACAACTGAATTTTTAAATAGTTTAATCTCTGTTGCATATATTAACTAATATTTTCCACATTGATTCAAATCATATATCCATCCCAATAATGTGCCGTTAACACTGGTAGAAACAGTTACATGGTGGGAGGGCCTGATTGTTTTCTTTGAAGTAACAATTTAAACATAAAATATCTATAACTAATTCATATAAAAAATAGTATCTACTAGTAATACCTCTTAAAGTAAAATGTCAAGATTCATGAGTGACTTATTTTTTCTTAAATTAAAAAACTGTAATTATCTTAATATTATCTTAAATTTACCCCATATTTTCCTTTCAAGCTTAGTCCAAAGGGAAATTGACCTGTATGTGGTCCACAAGGCTGGATTTGTTAATTTCAGACTGTACTTGAGATCTGATGGAAATTTGTTCATACTCAGGAGATTTTTAAAACAATACTCTCCAGGTAAGGAAAAGACCTATTTATATTATGCTTGTAATTGTTACTATGGGTAGGAGTATATGCTAATTAAAAAAAACTAATATGTTAACAAATATAATTGTTAATAGTGGGTTATTACAAAATGAGAGAAAAAAACCAAAAACCATTTTTTATTTTCAGGTACCTAAAATAATTGTTTAACAAGAATCTTTTAACTTTTGTTAAACTTGAAAAGATTCAATTGGATCTTTTACATTATGAAGCAATTAGTAAAAATGGTGTAAGTCTTTGTGTACTTCCTCATACTACTATGATTTATGGGATAAGTAGTATATATTAAAATTAAAATTGCTATGAAGATAGCAAAGATGTTTCAAAAAAATTTCATGGCATCATTTCAATAAAACATTATTTAAGATTATTTTCTGTGAAAATAAGTAAAAATGTTATCATCAGTATGGCATTTAGTTTTACCTTGGCTTCTGTCTCTGCTTTCTCCAATATCAGTGCTTGTAGTTGCAATTGTATCTGCTAAAGCCATCAAAGACATCTGTTCCATCCGGCTGAGTCCTGGTAAACTAGAATGAAGTAAGTGGCCAGAAAGAACCTGAGCATGCTCAGGACCAAAGTAAGTTGGACTATATTGTGAAAGGTCAATAACTCTGGGCTTTGTATTTTCTTCATCTGTCTCTAACACATGAATATCGGTTATTTGAGCTGAGGCCTGAAAAAGCTCATCATAACTTTCTTTTGACATTTGGTTTGATTTATTTAAGGTACTCTCATTACTAGATTTTTCCAAAGATGAGTAACAGCTATCATCATCTGCAGCAAGTAGGGCATACAAAGGAAGTGGAGGGACAGAATCTATTTCTGTGTAATCTGTATTTTCAGCCTTGTTGAATGCCTGGGGGTCTCTGGTAGTGCTTCCACTAGCACTGATGGTGAGAGACCTAAGGCGGCGTTCATGATTGGATTCAGCTTCGTTCAGAGCTACAACCTCCCCAGCAATGCATTTGACAAGATGTGACAAGATGGCCTTGGCTCTCCGAACTTTGCCAAGATCCATGAGCTCCAAAAGCTGCAAGGGATGGTATTGAGGTAAAGTTGGAGAAAGGGCATGAGCTGCCTCAAAAAGACCAGAATCTTCCATATCCACTGAAGGATCGAATGCAGTTTTCTTTCCACAGATTTTCTGTGCAAGACTAGTCATAGATCGAGTCAGTGTTTTCTTTGGAGGATGTAATCCAGAACTTGATGAATTACTCTGTTTTATTAAACTTATTATAGATGGAGTGCTCCCATTGTATGAATCTGTTATAACAGGTTCTTGTTTAGAAGATGGTTGCCACTGGGAATATACATGCATTTCACAATCCATTCCTACCACAAGGATGCCATCCCGAACCCATGATAAAGAAACAGGAAAAGGTGGGGAGCCTTCTACAGAAGAAACCAAGTCCATACTTCGTAATAGTACAAATTTAGAAAGAGGCACAAATTTAGTACTCTCCCAGAGAGGAAATACCAGGCTTTCCTTACCGGTTTGTTCTTGTATCTTGCCAGCCAGGGGTCCATACATAAAAAGTTTTGATCCAATTCCTACAGTTAAGATATGAGAGCCATCTTCTCTAGACATCCAATCTAGGTGAACTAAATGCTTCGTGTTTGATGTAATACTTTCTTTACTGGATAAATACATCTCTTGTTTATTATAGGCCACTAAATTACTATCAATACTAATGCCAGAGTCCAACACTGTGCTTAACTCATCTAAATGAATTGTCTGTTCAAGGACCCAACAAGAACCTCCTGTAGACTCACATTCGAAAATACTAACATGCATCACAAAGTCCTGAGAAGATCTACTGTTAGATGCAGGCTGCTTATAAGCTATTGCTAAACGATTTGTATGTGCACAGCTAACTTCTATAGGCCTACCAGGTACAGATATAATACTATTGTTCTGAAGTCCATCTTCAATAAGTAATGGCCATTCTTCCCAAATATATGCAAGATTCATTTCTCCATTATTTGATGTGGCAGATTCTCCATCTGTTACTCTGCATCTCCAGAATCTTACTTTCTCATCCGAGCATGAAGTTGCCAATAAATAAGGAGCACTGCATGCAGGATATATGGACGAAGAACTCAGATGTCCTAAAAGGAAAACAGTCCATTAACAAAATGTCAAATTTGGTTAAATTCTTCTGTTTTATGTACTAAAGCTTTATAGCCCTCTTGTATGGATGACTGTTAAAAATGAATTATATTTATTTAGAGTCAACAAGAATAGCAAGAGGCTTTTAATGGCACCAAGAAAATATATAATAAAAAAAAAAACCCATCAAAACTTAGAGCTGGAGGGGAATTTTAATATTATTGGCTTCAATTCCTGCATTTTATAGGAGTGGACCCTTGACCAAAAACATCTTAGCATCCTGTGCCTAATTGAAAAAACTAGACAAAGGCAGAATTTAAAAACCTGAATTCTAGTCATTTCACAACTCTTTACTAGTTTTCTATATTATAAATCTCAATGTAATGTAAAATCACTTTAAAAAATTTTTCAACATTCACTAGCTTCTTCTCTTTCATATTTTTCAGTATAAATATGAATGGCCTATCCTTACCTAAATACTAAATAGTCACTTTACAGGGTCCTTTTATAATTGAGATGTATTTGACATAGCTGATGCTGAGAAGATTCCTATGTGGAACTTAACATCTGTTTAGGCATAAAGTAATCATATACTATTAGTTTCCTAAAATACTGGTCGACAAACATTTTCTTAAAGGACTAGGGAGTAAATTTTAGGCTTTGTCAGCCATAGGGTCTCTGTTGCAACTTCTGAACTCTACCACTGTAGGGCAAAAGCAGCTATATACACAAACAAATAGGTGTGGCCACGATGCAATCAAATTTATTTACAAAATAGGTGGGTGACGCAAAGTTTGCTGACCCTTGTCATAAACTAGTAAACATAAACTATGAATTATAATATAGAACAATTATCATATTTCATGATAATTATAGTAAGATTTTTTTTAAAGCTCCTGGGAATATAACAATATTAGAAAAGGACACAAAGCCGGGCTCAGTGGCTCAGTCTGTAATCCCGCGCCTTTGGGAGGCTGAGGTGAGTGGATTGCCTGAGCCCGCGGGTTCGAGACCCGCCTGGGCAGCGAGACCTCATCTCTACAATAAATAAAAAAATCAGCCGGGCGTGGTAGCACATGCCTGTAATTCCGGCTACTTGGAAGGCTGAGGTGGAAGGATCGCCGGAGCCCAGCAGGTCAAGACTGCGGTGGCCGGGAGCGGCCACTGCACTCCAGTCTGGGAGACAGAGTGAGACTCCAACTCAAAAAAAAAAAAAAAAAAAAAAGAAAAGGACACAATAAACATCAACCATAGGTTTCTCTGAACAGTGGGAAAAAAAGCTTATCCTTCCCAATAGTATTGATTAAAACATTATTAAGACTAGGAAAAAAAAGCTTTCACCACATGCCATTCCTTTGCCAAACAAAACAAATCTTTTCTTTCTCCACTTTTCTTTTTCTTGTTTTTGAGTTGGAGTCTCATTCTGTCGCCCAGACAGGATGCAGTGGCCGCTCCTGGCCACCGCAGCCTCGACCTGCTGGTCTCCGGCAATCTTTTTGCCTCACCCTTCCAAGTAGCTGGAACTACAGGCATGTGCTACCACGCCCGGCTAATTTTTGATTTTATTGTAGAGATAAGGTCTCACCAAGTTGCCCAGGCGGGTCTCAAGCCCACAGGCTCAGGCAATCCATTCACCTCAGCCTCCTAAAGGCATGGGATTACAGGCTGAGCCACAGAGCCCGGCTCCCACTTTTCTTTTATTAAACAACTTTGGCTAAAATTATTGAGAAGGTTATCTTAATAAATATCTTCAGTTTCTCTGTATTTGCTATATTATTTTATTTTTCTATATGCGCTATATTATTTTAATTGGAGTTCAGTAGCAAAGATCTGGTTAATGATAACATATCTTTAAATCCTGTTGGTTGGGCACAGTGGCTCAAGCCTGTAATCCCAGCACTTTGGGAGGCCGAGGTGAGGGGATTGCCTGAGCCCACAGGTTTGAGAAAAGCCTGGGCAACCTGGAGAGACCTCATCTCTACAATAAATTAGCTGGGTGTGGTAGAACATGCCTGTAATTCTGGCTACATGGAAGGTTGAGACGGAAGGATCACTTGAGCCCAGCAGGTAGACACTAGGGTGACAGTGAGCGTGCCACTGCACTTCAGCCTGGGCGATGGAGTGAGACTCCAACTCATAAAAAAAAAAAAATTGTCAATGCAGGATGAGCCTGGTAGCTCATGCGTGTAACTCCAGCACTTTGGGAAGTGGAGGCAAGAGGACTGCCTGATCCCAGGGGTTTGAGACCAGCCTAGGCAACTTGGTAAGACTTTGTGGCTACATTAAATCAAAAAAATTAGCCAGGCATGGTGGCAAGCACCTGTAGTTCCAGCTACTTGGAAGGTTGAGGCGGAAGGATCCCCTAAGACCAGAAGGTAAAGGCTGGAGTAGCCATGAGTGTGCCACTGCACTCTAGCCAGGGTGACAAAGAAAGACACTGACTCAAAAAAAAAAAGGCCATTGCCTTGCTAGACTGGTGCAGCCATGTGCTCTTTGAGCTATGGCTGTCACCATGCTTCCTGGCTTTGGCCTCCTCTACCATCTGGGGAGGTGAATCTTCTCTCTCCCTTCTCTTTCTCATTCTAATTTATTTTTAAATAAACTATATTTTTAAGTCTAACATCTGTGCAATTCTTTGCAAAAATAAATTCTGCCAACGCAAAAGTCATTTGTGTTCAAACTTTCCTTGAATTGATGTCTTTTTTATTAAAATATAAAAAGAAGCAGAATGTAAAAGTTAGAACATTGTTAAAATGCCCCCAACTCCTGCAAACTTCACCATTCAGAAAAGATTAAGTACTTGATAACATTATAAACTGAAAAGCATTCAAAGTATCCAGTCAAAATAAAATGAAAAGAGAAATAGAAAAGAACAAATATTCACAGTGTGATTAAAAAATGAAAGAAGGAAGTAACAACAAAATTGATATTTGGTTGATCAAAACTGATGTTAGCTGAGATTTTTGCTCTGTAATCACAGCATTATGGGAGGATAAGGGGCGAGGACCACTTGAGACCAGGAGTTTGTGACCAGACTGCGTAATATAGTGAAAGCCTGTCTCTACCCACAAAAAAATGATTTTAATTTTTGTCTTTGTAGTCTTGATTCCCTAGAACACTAGTTCTTGATCTTTTGTGTCCATGAGAATCATCTAGAAGGCTTGTCAGACCAAGCTATGGGTCCATCCCAGAATTTGTGACTCAGACCCTAGGTGGCCCAAGCATTTTCATTTTTAACAAATTCCTTGGATGATGAAACTGTTAGTCTGAGGAGACTTAAAAATCACTGCCCTAGAACAAGGATGATAAATATATAGCAGGAACCACATATATTCTTTTTCTTTTTTTTTGAGTTGGCGTCTCACTCTGTCGCCCAGACTGGAATGCAGTGGCTGCTCCCAGCCACCGCAGCCTTGACCTGCTGGGCTCCGGTGATCCTTCCACCTCAGCCTTCCAAGTAGCTTGAATTATAGGAGGACGCTACCACGCCCAGCTAATTTTTGATTTATTGTAGAGATGAGGTCTCGCCAAGTTGCCCAGGCGGGTCTCGAACCCGTGGGCTCAAGCAATCCACTCACCTCAGCCTCCCAAAGCACGGGATTACCGGCTGAGTCACCAAGCCCGGCTTCACACACTCTTTTTTAATTAGCACATGGCTCTAAGCAGCCACTACCAATATCATCAAAGTTTGAAAATAAGGTACAACTTAGCATCTCTGCTCTAAAAACTTTCACTTTGTCTTTCCTAAAGAAGCCTGAAAATTTGTTTCAGAAATCAGTATTTAAGACTAGAACTGGCGAGACTTTGCTGAGGCATCACCAAAGTCTGGGCAGCTACTGTGGTGGCTGCCACCGCTGCTACCACCCGACCGACAGCCATTCCACATCGTACCGCCAGTGCCTGGGGCGAGCGGCCGCCTCCTCCAAGGCAGCCGAGCCGCGGCTTCCTCCTCCTCCGAGGCAGCCAGAGCCACCGCCTCCTCCTCCAAGGCAGCCAGAGCTGCCGCCTCCTCCTCCGAGGCAGCCAAGCCGCTGCATCCAAGGCAGCCGCTGCTCAGAGGTCACCATTACACATTGCACTGCCTGTGCCACTGGCCGAGCCGCCTCCACAGAGGCAGGCATTAGACACTGCACCATCAGTGCCTAGGGA